>NW_007726328.1:623537-697004 GCF_000696425.1 Galeopterus variegatus
GGGGGGGGGGGGGGGGGGGGGGAGAAAAGGGTTGGGGGGTTCCCAAAAAAGAACCACAGGGGGGGGGGGGGGGGGGTACAACCTTTTACTTGAAGCATAACACATGTACGGAGAAGGGCGCAAATCATACAAACACAGTGACTGTCCCTGTGGAACCAGCACCCAGAAAAAACCAAACAGAACATTGACCCTACAACAACTGTCCTGACTCCTAACACGGAAGAGTCATTTTACCTCAAGTTAGGATACCTTGAAAAGTCGTGGTCATTATGCTGGGACAACAGGCAAAAAACCAGGACTATCTGTGGTACACCCAGATATACACTACGCTAAATATTAGTCACTTTTTGTTCTTTTCCTAAAGCACTGTACACTGACTCCCGCTCCAACACTTGCCGGGTCCTGCATGGTTGCTAAATAGGCAACCACCTCCCTGCTACTGGCAGTCAGTGTCAAGTCTGAGTCTCTATGTTTTTCTCCCACTACTATAACAGTAACCGTCTGAGGCCACCAGGTGCTAGATGAAGGACCCAACAATCCTACTGGCCAACACCTGTGTTTGCAAATTCCAGGTCCCTCCTCATCAGGCTGGGCAGAGCACGCACCCGAGTCTCCGTCCTGGCATGATGATGGGATTCTCTGCAGGAAGCTTTGGCCTGAGCAAAGTCTCCTGACAGCCAAGAGTCTGCACAGCCCCTCCCCACAAGCGAGCCTTCACAGACCTGCACTTTCCGCTGGTCCTGCCCACGCTCTGGGCGGGTTCCCCCAGCCTCCTGGCTGGGGCAGTAGGAGGTGGCTGTGGTGTGGGGCACACAGACGCACACACGTGTGTGTTTTCTTCTTCCTTTTGCTGCCGCTGGTCTATGTCAAAACAAAAGGATTATTTTCCATCCCCCACCCCTCCATTCCTCGCACCCACCCTTTGACCCGCAGGCAAGTGAAGCCATTCAAGTATTTGTTCATCATGTCATCTGTTCCCAGCCGACCTTGCAATTCCTGTCATGCCCCACATGTCAGTTTGCAGCATAACGTCATTAATACCTCCAGTGCACTAATGGATGCTTCACACACGAATGCATTAATGAAATGTGTTATTGTTTTCCCTCGCAGGACATTAACAATCTACCTCACGCTGGGCGTCCCGGAGCCCCGCGGAGCTGCTGCAAACCACGAGCTATCAAATGAACCCTCAGTTCCGCTTCAGTAACTTTAAGTTCAAGTTTATCACTGAAGCGTCACTCATGTGAGGGAAGGATACAGGCCTCTGAGGGCGAGGGGGCCCAGCTCCAATTACCATAAAGAGTAACAGGAGGCAAAAGCTACAGCAGGGGAGCCAGGGAGGGAGCACGGCCTGAAGCAAAACCCCATAAGCTCAAATAGGAAAGATCTGGGTGTCACTGGGACAATTTGTTTCTCATTTCTCCCTTTTGTCTATGGGCTGATGGTTTGAATAATGAAGACGGTATTGGTTTTCTTCTCAAGTACGCCCATGCAGGAGGTCTGCTTTTCTGATGGCACAGCTGACTTATTAAGAGGGATTAAAGTTTCTGTACACAGGCAATGTTTGAATTAGCTTCCTTAAGCCCCAAAGAAACCTTTCCAGCTGATGTGCAAAATGAGCCCCAGCACGGCCTTGCAGCCACCCTGCCCAGGTCCCCTCGACAGAGCCCGAGTGTTGTGTTTGGCCAGCTGTTTTGCAAAATCAGAAGAAAAAGGAAAGGTAATTCCCTTTCAACGTTGCCTCAGCCAGTATTTCTTCTGTAATTAAAATTGAAAGCCTTCCCCAACAGGTTCTCATAGGTTCTCCCGGAGAAACAGATTTCTCTTTTCCTGTGTAATTAAGCACAAATTGTAAGGTGCTGGGCTTTACCGTGCAGGAGCAATGAATGGTCAAAGGTGTCCCACCCGAGGCTGGGAGGCCTTTGTGTTTGGTAAGCTGTTAGGAAATGCTAATTGCTTTTTCTCTGCCATTAGGCACTAATCCCCGCTGTGACGGAAATTTTTTGCAGGCTGGGGCAAGAAAGGTGAAGGTACAGCACGAATGCGGCCAGCAGAATCACCCGTGCCGTGAACTGTAGCATGGCAGGAAGAGGTTTGTTTGCCCAGCGTTGGGGCCAACAATGGGCCCCACACTCCTTTCATTCATGTCCTGGGGAGCAGGCTTAAGTGTAGGCACTAAACGTGGCCTCTGAATGTTTCGGGTCACTAAGCCTGTATCCTAAACACAAGCTTCCAATCACAATTAAGCACCTAATCAAAAACTCCTGGCTCAGAACAGAAGTCGAGTCTTACCTCTTTCCTGGGCTTCTGACTGCAAGGAGACCTGTGCTGCCTGCCTGGAGGAGCCGTGTACCTTCATCCTCCACATCTACTGCTCTGAAGGAGACAAAACCCAAGTTCCTCGCCATCTACGGCACAGCTTTCCTGAACAGCTCTGTTCACAAACACAACATCATCCCTAAACATCTCTGTCTTGGCAAGTCTCATCTAAGAAATGCCCTTTACTTTAGAAAGGAACGGGTAGCTGGAATTGCAAGTACAGATGACAATTTTTCTTCCATTTTCTTTCAACCTTGTGATGACGAAACCCTTGGATGGCCCTGCAATGTCTGCCCCCTGGTATTCACATCCCATATAATCATCCTCTGCCTTTGAGGGTGGGCAGGACCTAAGACTGTTTTCTAAATAATCAAGTATGAGACAGGTGAAGGGTTTTGCAGATATATGTAAGGATGCAAATCAGCTGATTTTGAGTAAATCAAAATGGAGATGCTCCTGGAGGGCCCTGGCTTAATCAGGTGGAGCCCTTGAAAGAAGGATTCTCCTTGTCAGCTTGAGGATTAAGAAGCCACAGTGAGGACACTCACATGGCGAGGAGCCGCAGGAGCCCTGGGCCTGGGGTGGCCTCCAGCTGATGGCCAGTGAAAAGCTGGGGCCCTCAGTCACATAGCAACAAAGAAATGAATCTGCCAACCTGAATGAGCTTGGAAGTGGATGCTTCCTCAGCTCAGTGTCCAAATGAAAATGGGGTCCACTTGACTCATTTATCCAAGCCTGGTGAGACCCTGAGCAGGGGACCCAGTTAAGTCATGCCTGTATTACCGATCCATGGAAACAGACAATAACAACAACTCATCTGGTTTTAAGCCACTAAGACTGTGGCAATGGATTACATAGCGATAAGATAATTAATACAATCCCTAAACATTCAGATCCTCCATTTTTAAATAAAGGGTGATTCAGGCATATGGCAGCCACATCCTCACTGGTATTATCTGTAAATTGTCAGCCAGTGAATCTGGCCCATCAGTGCATTCCCCTTGGGTCCATGGTCCACATTCTTCAAGACAACTGGCTGGGATCTTCTGTCAATCATCATTCATTTCTTCTTGACCTTGCCTTTTTGGACACTAAGGCGGCCCATATTGTAAAGAAAAACCTTAAAGTGAGTAGGAACATATGTCAGACAAATAGGTACGGGTCCCATGTTTGACACACAAATATGAGAAAAAATATTATTTTTTCAATCAAGCTTTCTATATGCTGCTAAAAACACATGCAGAAATAGAGAAAATCATATTTTATTCCCATTTCTCTAAAGCTTCAGTCTCATGAAGTCTTCAAGTTATAAACTTCCAGAAAACTTTTAAGTTCTCAATAAATATGTTTTCCAGTTCAGATCTTTTTAGAAATCCACTGCCATAAAAAAAAAAAAAGAAAGAAAAGAAAAGAAAAAAGTCAACCGCCACATGCAATGGGATTTTGGTGTTTTTCCCTGTGGTACTTGACAAACTAGATCTAAAACGTATATAGAAGAGCAGGTCAAGGAATACTCTTGAAGAGTCTAAGCACCAGATGTGAAGAATTATTAAAAAGTTATACTAAATAAGAAAGTATAATATTGGCACGATGATTAAAAAAATAATTAACCAACAGAATAACAAAAGACACACTACACAGGCCATTCATGTATTGAAATATGATATTTGGAAGATGTGACAGGACAAATCAGAGGAAAACTATTTTCCATGCAGTAAATGGTGCCCCACAATAGCTTCCCAATATTTTTTTCAAGAAGGGGGACAGGTAACTAAAATTCCTAAATGAAGCACTTTTTAAAATTTTTTTTTAACTAAAAAGCAAAGAAGAAAAAAGAGGGAAGTAAATAAAGGTACAAGTCAGTATTTTAAAACTATAACACAAGAAATGGTTATATAAATCATGTTACTTGATTGTATGTTGCAATCATTTATAATTTTAAAGTAATTTTGGGTTAAATAGGGCTGACTGATCTTTTAAAAAATAATAAATACTGCCTATAATTCAGCTCTTAAACATGTATACCTAATTTGTGATTGAGAAAGATGGTCCATTAAAAAATTATTTTAACATGCCTTTGGCCCAACAAAAGCCAAATGTAAGAGGATATGGTGTTTGGGATGTATTTCAAAATAATAGGATTGGGAGGATTGGATGGAGATACAAATGAAACAAGATTGGCCATGAATTGACAAGAGCTGAAACGAGATAGTGGACATCAGGGGTTTATTATACTATTCTGTCCACTTCGGTATATGTTTGAAACTTTCCATAATAAAGTTTAAAAAAAAAAGAAGCTAGCTTTTGATGTGCTACACTGTTTGGCTCAAATGTCTCTCCAAGAATCTCAAGGAAGAAAGCAAAGTTTATACAGAACTAATGTGGTATTATTTTCAGAAAGCCCTCATACATGCATATATATGCATAAATGTATACATATATAAACTGTATACATGTAGTTTATATATATACAGTTTAAATACAAATATACAAAATGTGTATATATGCATATAGACAAGAAAAATACATGTGTCTTTGTAATGTACATATGTGCATATATGTTACATGCATGTCTCATGACGTTTTGGAACTGTGCTCTCACCCCTTCATGTTGCAGCTGAGGGTCCTGATCCCTCACAGTGGTTTTCCCTTGCTCCTCCAAAGTCCACTCTCCACGCTCCTCTGGTGACCTCCATGGACAAGGTCTACGGGATCCCTGGCCCCTATGGTCTGGACAATGGAAAGGTCTACACTGGAGATTAGGAGAGAAGACAGTGAGGCAGGATATTCATTCTCCTACCTCTCTCCCTGCTGGGTCACCTCAGGTGGGCTGTCCATGTCCCTCCACTGGAAGCCACTGTACCTCTCAAGGAGACCAATCCTACAAGACCCCCTATTCCAGGTTCCGGAAACCAATTGCTCTCTTCTTCCTTTTAGACACAGAGGTTGTGTCAGCTCAGCTGCTACTCCCCCCAGATTCCTGCACAATCCTTTGTGTGGGGGCTGTACTCACACCTTTGTAGGTAGTTTCACATGCCATCTGTTTTCTGTAAGGACCCTAATTCATCACCCTCTTCATTAAACAATAAACGACACAGAGTGATTACAAATAGAGATAGAGAGATTATTATACTCTCTATATATGTACAAATATTTCTGAGGCTGCAGTTACATCCTAGATAAATCCTAAACTGAACACAGCATATATCAGCAGAAAAGAAAAGAAAAGAGAATGTGGAATTGGGGGTACCAGCTAGATACTGGTCCACAAACTGGCTCCCTTTGCTAATTGACATGGAGGGAGCTGAGAGTACAGTCCTTTCTCTAAAAAGCCCAAATTTTGAGAGTAGTTCAGCTCTTCTAACTTTCCCCACACCCAAAACTAGACTCAGTGCTGTATCACTATTCTAGCACATCAAACATTGCATTATAATTACCTGACTATATGTATTTGTCTCGTCCACTAGGCTGCAAGCACTTTTAAAAAAGAGAGCTCTGTGTTACTCAACTTCACATCCCTACAATCTAGCATAGAGGCTGTCTGTCACATAACAGACACACAATAAATGCAGTTGAATTAATACATGCATGCTTGAATGAATGAATGCCAGTGGGGCCAGCGTGTCCCATAGAAGGGGCTCTAGACGGAGGGACTTCTCACCTTCCAGTCACCATCTGGCTTCCAAAGGCAGCACCAAATTCAAATATGACCTTGGTACCATAGAAAAAGAGTCTTTCTCATCTGAATTGCTCCCATCTGCCTGGCTACAACCAACAGAAGGTCTTGAGGCTGAGACACACCTTCATTTGTGAGAGGGGGAAGGGTGGAGCAGATGGTAAATTAAGGTACTAAAGCTCATTAATTCCTAATGGAGGCTTCCTCCTGGATGTAATTAGAACAAAAAGGAGGAAGAGCCAAAGGAGGAGTGCTTGGGAAATAAAGTAGGCAGCTGGAAGAGGTTTATGAAAGGTACAAACCCTCAGGGAGCTTTCCATTAGAGAGGATAATAATATCCACACGTCACAATTACATAGCCCTTTACAACCAGCAAAACACTTCTGCACACATTATTCCAATGGAATCTCGGAAAATGACTGTGATTCATGGAAGAGAACTTTTACTTCTCCAATGATATAGTCACTCCCTGACTGTGACTGAAGACGGTGACCTTCACAACAGTTCTAGGGATGGTGCCAGTCCACCCAGTTCAGCTCTCACACACCACACTGTCCTGCCATTCCCATTACCCATCACTGAAAAGCCTTCCACCTGCCTCCTATTTCTGATTGGCAAGGGGAACACAGAGGTGCTTATGCACCTAGAGATTTTATTCCCTAAGTCCCCACAGAAAGCAGAGTCTAGAAAGTATTTCTAGCCAGGAAAGGAGGAAGCTCTTCCCATAAGACCCGGTTAAAGCCATTGCATTTCTTCCCACTGTCCCCAACATAAAATAAATGTATTCACACATATAGCTTCATAGAAATTGAGAATTAACTACCGTACTTTGATCTTCTAAACAGTGTGCAGTATAAATCTGAAATATCAGCATTAAATGCGGAGACTTCATGATTAAGGGCTTGCTCATAAGACTGAGTATTCATGTGCAGTGTCACTTTTATCCAATCAGAAGTAAACTACTCTTTGCATTCAAGTAAATTTGACCCTTGAAGCCTTCTTCTTCTCTCAAAGGTGCATAGCTGACCTAATTCAGAAGTAAGTGGAAAAGACTAAGGAGGATATTCTGTTTAACCAGCATCAACTGCTGGTAGCTATCTAGTTCTCTATATCTTTTCCCCCTGAAGGAAGTGTTCAGCCAGCATTTTTATTGGACTGATACCCAGATGTGCTCCATTAATTCATGCAACTACCTCTGTTGGAGTGCTCCAGCCATTGTCATCTATAGAGCACAAATATATTTCTAGAAATATTGTCATTTGTACTATATATGATCCTAAACTACCTTCATAAATTATGCCTTCAAAGCAAACCAGGGAGTATTGGATCTTAGTCATCTGAATTTCACCTGACACATTGTCTTTTACTTAATACATGAAATGTAACTAAATTGTTAAATTAGTTACTTTGTACCCCCCCCCAAAAATCAGTACATCAGCATGGTAATAAGAAAATTCTTTCTCAAAATACCATTTAATTTGAAACCAATTATAAAGTGTTCTCTACCCAAAGTTTCTGGGAAATCCTTTAGTAAACATGCTTATTTCAGAGAAGGAGTTTGAATGACAAAAAGCATTATTTTTGAAAAAAAATAGAACCATAATGCTATTGATATCCTGGAAGGAGATGGTCTGAGACACAGAAAATCAGGATTACCTGTGAAACCTTGAGCGAGATTCCTCTCCCTCATCTTCAGACAGAAAGCGACACTGTCATTCAGCTATTTACTTACGGCCCAGATACAGGAAGCAATTCCTGCTTTCCATGAAGGAAAGGTGATCTATGAATAAACATCACTGGGGTCATTATCATCTGCACACACAGGTAACAGGTGGCTTGCAATGAAATAGTGTAAGAAGCAACATGGATTTATAGGAGAAAAATTTGTCTTATGGTATGATTGGGGATAGAAAATTAACCATGGATAAATATCCCTGTAGCCTGATAAAGTTTGCTAAGTCCAAAGATAAGGACAACTTTTGCAACCAGAGTTTTCTATGAGAATTCTAGATCCTTCGAATCTCAGAATGTATTTGGCCTTTCCCTTTCTTTTCATAGGTCACACTGACACATTCTTGGAGATACAGGAGTGAAGCCTATTCAGAGATGTTCAGAGAAGAGGGACTTCAGTTTCCTGGGCTAACCATGTTGCTTCTATCTAATTTATTTTGTATGGCCACACTTATCATGCTGAAAATTTAGCCCAAATCCACCTGTTTTTTCTTTTAGCAGCAATGTATTAATTCATTCAATAATTATCTACTGAGTGCCTCTTCTAAGCCAGGCACTGTGTTAGGAGCTGGGATTAAGCAGAGAACAAAAGAGGCAAAAATTCTTCCTCGTGTGGTCTTTATTATTTTAGCAATAAACTGTTAAATTCTCAGCAACATCCTCATTTCTTATAAGAAATCGGGTCAACTTCTTTGATCAAAGCCAGTTTTGTCAGAATTTGATTCCTTGATCAAAAAATGTCAGCTGCATGAAAACCAACATTAGGTTTATTTTGTTTTACAATTTGACAGCATTTTTTGCCGGTTCTTTTCTACTATTTTTCATTCTCATGTTCCCTGGAAGTAAACCCTACAGTGAAGAACAGTTTTCCTCCACCCTGGAAAGATACCCTATTTACGTGCACATGCATCTCTGGAGGGGCACATATGAACATGGAGGAAGAAAGGGGGCCTAGCCAGCCATACTGCCCCATCGACCCTGGGAAAAATGCAATCACCCTTCCATCATGTTTCCTAGGAAAAGACAGGGAAATGTCATACAACAGTAACCACTCCTGCTAATTCTTAAGCACTGCTACGACCACCATTGTGCTTTGGCTTCATAGACATTTGACACTTGGTCCTAGCAGCAACCCCATGAGGAACAGAAGAGAAAGCAGAAGCTGAAAGAGTGAGTGGTGTGTTGTGTCCACGATTAAGGGTTCTAGCAAATGGGGATGCAGAGACGCATCCTTGAGTCTGATTCCAGCTGTCACCTCTTATGCAAAGCATACGATCTTATTTATCTAATGAAAGCATAGGAAGGAATTATTAAAGCTAAGCCTTCATTATTTCATATCCCACAGAATGGCGTGGTTCAAGTTGAAGTGGACACAGTTTTTGAGTATCATCTGTGCATTTTCAGTTCCTTCTCTGAGTCCTACCTATTGTAATAAAAGCATTGTTTTCATCCTCAAATACATACTCCTGTGAGAGGAAGACCTTCCCATTCATGCCTATACTGATTAAAATTTAAAAGAAAGAAATATTCAGTGAACATGTCTAGTTAGATATGCTGGAGATAGTAGCTTCAGGTACTTTCACTTCTGAAGACAGAGAAATATCAGACAGGAAGGAAGTGCACTTGGTTTGTTCTAGGAAGAACAAAGACTCAGCTCTGAGAATAAAGAAAGAATCAGACCTTGTCAGGACGTTTGGTTCTAATTAACTAATGATGAAATGACTTCACAGTGCAACTATGTAAAACTAGCTAGGATTAATTTGAGCTAGAGAAGGTCAAAGATATTACTATCAAGATATGATTATTATTGCATGTATTGTTTGGTTGCTGGGATTTTTCTCTTTCTTATTCAATTTAGAATTGTATGGATTATCAGTGTAAATTTGGTAAAAGAACAAGTTTATTTAACAGTATTTTGATAATGAAGCATATTCTTTGTAAAAACATAGATGCCTGAAAGTTTGGTCTCCCAATTCCCTTGTCCCATCCCTACAAAACTGCTTTGATCTAGTACTGAGCCCCAGAAACAGTGCCTTGCTCAATAAAACAAAACAAATAAAAAATCATCTAGCAGCAGAAATCTGAGGGAGGATCAGGCCCAGAGGGCAAATATATATATATATTTTTTTTTTCACCCAAAAACAATGACATTATACTCTAAACTGCTCATTTGGTATTTACCATAAATCCCTAATAGTTGTCTTTTAGGGTAAACTCAATAAAAACTTACTGAACATTTTCCATGTGCAAAGCACTTGTGCTAGGTACTTATGAACAAGAAGGTGATTAGTTAACCAGGCTCTCTTCTCTGTAATCTATCACAGAAGAAAGAGATATATGCAAATAAAGCAGTAAATTCTGGGATCAAGAGAAAAACATCACATTTGGAAGAATAATGCTGACTTGATATGATTATCTTTTATACTTTGCTTTATTGTAAACTCTTGGAAGCCATAAATTTGCATTTTCCAGAATCTTTGCACATCGTGTATGTTTTAGTCAGTCATTTATTTTCTTTTAGTAAGAGACAGAAACCCAACTTCAATCAGGTTAAAAAATATTGACTTGTATAGTCTTAAGTCTAGGAGTAACCCAGTACCAGTTTCAGGCACAGTTGAATCAGGTTTCCCAAGGAGGACATAAAAATTTCTCTCCCCATCCCCTGGCTCTGGTTTTCTCTGTATTGGCTTCATTCTCAAAGACCCTCTTTAGGATTAAAGATGGCCCCAGAAATATTGTACCTGGTTAGAAACACTAGCAGAAAGAGAGCTTCCCTTCCCAGCAATTTTTCAAAAAGTCATGGAATTTATTCTTAGTGGACTGTTTTAGTTGTGCGTCTGTTGCCACAAGTCATTGGGGTGAGAGGAACAGAACACACAGACCGGCCAGTCTAAGTTGTGCCTATCACCTGAGCAGGTGGGGATCCAGAGCACATGCCTGAGAGCTGCACAAGGGAGAGTCCCCAAAGGAACACCACAGTATAGCTACTGCAGGAGAGGGAAGTGTTTTCCAGGCACAGCAACCAGCACATGCCCACCTCATCATTGCTAATTGATGTATTGATTAGTAATTCAGTGATAAGTGAGATGATAATAAATATAATGCATGAAGGGAAGCATAGCCAAGAAAAATTGTGAAATGAAGCCATAGAGGTGACCAGTATCCTGCAAGTCCTCTTGGAAATAAATCAACAAAAAGGAGCTGCTCTTGACTTTTGGCACTGTTTGAGAAGAGTTAACTGAGTCTGTGATCAATAAACAACCGTGAGGGCTGGCTCTGGTAAGGTCTGCATTCTTTGATATGAAAATGGTGTCATAGGTATCCGAAAGTGAAACACAGTTAACTGCCATTGCCAGAAAACAAGAGAAGAAAAGTAAATAAAATAGAAATTTTAAGACTCAGCTCTTGGATCATAGCACTTACAGTTATGAAAAAAAGACTAATAATACATATTACAGGTTGAGTATTCCTTATTCAAAATGCTTGGGACAAGAAATGTTTAGGATTTCAGATTTTTTTTTTAATTCTGAATTTAAATTCAGATTTTTGAGCATTTCAGATTTGGGATTTTCAGATGAGGGATACCTGACCTGTTAACCAGACATTCTTGTACTAATAAAAAATTTCCCTAAAAAGCCACAAGGAAAAGGGACCTCTTATTTGAACTGTGAAATGATCTGAATTGGCAACCATCTACTTATCCTTCAGAAGAAAATAAATTGCTCCTGTGAAAACAATGTCTATGAAAGCATGATTAAACTTTGATAATACATTATATTTTCAAGGTAGAGAAACCTTTAAAACTGTGCCAGTGTGTTTTTTCCTAAATGACTTAATTTACATGATTATATTAATTTGAACAATTTTTAATCAACTCATTAAAAGCTTCAGGTAGTTCTTACTTCACCAAACCAGGGAACTAGTTAAGTTTCAGGAAGCCTCCATGTCCAGCCACACGCCTCCAGGAAATGCTGCACACACAGCCTCACAGACACTGTCCTCACAGGTCACGTGACTATCTTGGCAGCTCACAATTCACGCCACTTGCCCAAATCCTAGTAAAAGTCTGTTTTTACATGGAAATGAACTCCTGTTTGCCCCTGATCGCACTATTAAAGAAGCTGGCCAGTCTCAGATAATTCCGAATATGTTATCTCCAAAAGCATATACTTTCCTAATTTCTCTGTTATTTTCACTGTCAGGAATTTCCTAATTGTACCAAAAGCAAGGAAGATGGTGTTTTATATGGAAACGCTGCTACACACAGACCAATCGTTGTTAGCTGATGTACTGTTTTTCCAGTACAAACCAGGGAAACTCTTTGCCATGATAACATTGCCAGGACCTAAACATTTTTCCCACTATGAGCAGTAGGAGTGAAATGAACCTAGTCGTGAACAAAAACAAAAAGACGGAATGGAAATAGTCTGTGTAAAAGCATACTCTTGACATTTCCACTTTATGCATACAGATTAAAAGGCTGTATATCAATGTAAATCAACTCAAAGTTCGAATCTGCTTTCTCCTCTGCAAGAAATGATTTGCAGGGATTTGCTGGCCTTTCGTTGTAGTTTAACTGTTACCTTACATTGTACTTGTAACATTTCTTACGGAACACTAATAACATTTTTTGTCAGTCAGGCAAAACCTCAGGCATAACTTACAGCCAGGAAAATTCACCCTTTCTAGTGTAGGTGCTAAGGGTTTTGACAAACAGATATAGTCACACAGTCATCACCATAAACAAGGTAGACAATAGTTTCATCGTTCTGCAAAGTCTCCACACCACTTTGAAGTCAATCACTGGCCCTTAGAGACCACTAATATGTTTTCTGTTCCTATAGTTTTACTTTATCCAGAATGTCATAGAAACGTAATCAGAGTAGGTAACATTTAAGTCTGGCTTCTTTCACTTAGCACAATGCATTTGAGATCCATCCATGTCCTTGTGTGTATCAGTTGTTTAAGAAATGTGGACTGGAACATTTTCCTTTAGAGTATCCCTTACTTTCGAAAGCCAAAGTCAATATGCAAAGCCTGGATCTCTGGCCATTTACAGTGTAGTCCATGGTTAAGAAGAAAAGGATGTAAGTATGGCTATTTGTCCCTTGGTATTCCAGGGAAAGGACAAACACTCTCAGGGGATAATCATAATCTGTGGTTATTCCAGGCACTAAATCCTACACTCATAAAATCCAGACCTTTGCTAGTCAAATGATTGGGCACTACAAGTAATTAGGAGACACCAGGAAGAGTTTGGGTGTGGTGTTCATTATTTTGTATTTATTGTGTTAATAGTGGCATACACATTTATGATTTAAGAGTAGAACACATTAGTTTTCTCATCTGACCCACCTTTCACAAAATGAAATGACTTTTGAAGCCAAAAGAAAATCAAGGAAATAGACCTCTTAATAGGAGTAGGAGACAGTGGATAGAAGTCCCTGTTTCCCAAACTTAAGTCATTCAAGTGCCACCTGTATGATTTGGGCTTTGCCCACATATCGACCATATCAATATTTATTTAACAATTTATAGTATATGTTTCACAGTTTAAAAGAAACTTTTTTTCCTACTGTTGTTACTAGAAAGCCTTTGCCATAAAGAAAAGGTAACTATGAAAAATATCCAACCATTTTAAAGTTCTACCTATATGAATCCGTGTAGCACCCCAAATCATCCTGAGTTCTCAGCTATGGCTGGTGGGGCGCGTAGGCACACCTACATACACTTTTGCAAACACAGCTACTACGGTAGGTGTCCTTGGCGGAGCAAGGTTAAGGACAGAGTGATTCAGCAACACTCTCCTCCATTTGTGTATGGTTGGTGTATAATCTATATTTCCTTACTTTAAGCTAAAAATTGAAACAGAACATTGGCCTCAAAAGACTTAAAGAATTTATTCACCAAAGGACATACGTATTCATGAAATGACATATCTTCATGCTGGTATAACCTTCTTATATATTTGAGGGTTGTTATAGGAATCTGTGTAGAAAAGCGTTGTATTTTGCAAGGAAATGCATTATTGAAATCTATTCTGGCCCGTGGTCACTATGCCCTTTGACAAGATAGTTGACCTTCACTATGTTAATCATCTCATCTGTCTAAGAGGGACTAAAATGCTTGTCCTGCTTCCTGTTTAGAAAATCTATCAAAACGATTAATGACAGAAAACTTCTAGAATACTCCAAACTCTCCCAAAAAAAGCAGCAGTGCAACAGCAGGTGCTCTTGTGAACACACATTTGTCTTCTTCTTGTAAAATCATCCCGAAAGACATCAGGCTTCCAGCTTATATTTAATTGGCTGATTGTGTTGTCACTCTTGAGCTCCTTGCCAAGTTACAGGGAAGAGTTTTCCTGGAAACCGCAGTTTCCAAACTTTCTCCAGCTATGCAGTTTAATTACATCTAGCAAAATGACAACAGAGCTCATAATTAGCCGGAGATTAATTACTGCTGAAGCAGTCCAAACACCACAGCTACCAAATTCAACACAGGTGCTCAGATGAAGAGAAAAGAGTTTTCTCAGTACCCAGCAGAAGGTGGACATGGAAGATATGCTCTATGACTATCTTCCCATGAGCTTAAACAAACAACATGTGCAAAATGTCTTGTGTCTTTATAGCCAGGATGTCCCTAAGTATTTTTAAAAGCTCCAGACCCACAAGCACGATGAATAGTGATACCATATATACTGACACATGCAATGACTGTGGCAAATCTTCCTGCCAGGCAAGTTTCTGCAACCTAGAGCTCCCTTTCCCTTTCTCATTTTATTGAAGAGTCTAAAAATCATGATACATAATTCATCTGCTGTTTTCAGAACTACAAATGAAAGAATGATAGGGAGTTGTTCAATGGGCATCGAATTTCAATATGCAAAACGAGCTCCAGAGATTTGCTGTGCAACATAGCACCTGCAGTTAACAGTACTCTATTATGCACTTAAAAACGTGTTAAGACAATAAATGTCATGTTAAATGTTCTTACCACAAGAGGTGTCGGCACAAGGAAATTTTTGGAGGTGATGAATATGTCTATTAACTCGATAATTGTGATGGTTTCATAGATGGGTGCCTATGTCCAAACTCATCAAATTGTATACATTAGATATTTGCAGTTTTTTGTATAACAGTTATACCTCAATGAAGCTGTATTTCAAAAAAAGAAAAAGAAAAAAGCAAGGAAAAAACCCTGCTGAACCTTGTGTTCATCCTGTGACCTAAAAGTGCCTACAAGCCCATGCATCAGCCACCGTACTCCCAGACAGAGGGAGGAAGCATTGTCAGCTCAGACCCTAAAGCCAACACCCACCGGTCTGGTGCCTTTTACTCCACTTCCTCTCTGAGAGTTACTAGAATAGGAAAAGGTTAGATTAGCTAGATAAAGAAAGGAGTTGAGCCTATTTACAAATGCTGTACATGTTTCATTCCCCTGTACCTAGAAGTCACTTGGGATACCTTTCCATACATGCACACCTAGGATCCAGCAAAGACAAATTATATCCACAAGTGATTCGAACGTGCAGCCAGAGTTGATGACTGGTCTGGAGTCACAGAGAGATTGGCCATAATTGCATAGGACTCAGGGGAACAGAAGAGCCAGGAGGTGGAGAAGGAGAGAGGAAGAACAAGGTCAGAGTAAAGGACACAGAAAGAATGAGAAGGTACAAATCAGAACCTCAGAAGCTTGCATCCAAAGGAAGTTAAAGGTGTGTGGCAATAGAAGAATACTGGATCTTAAACCACATAAGCAACAAGCAAACTGTCTCCTAACCAGAAGCTGATGTGTGCATTTGGAGGAGTAGGGGTCTATTTGTTTTTTTAATAATTCTCAGATTGAATATAAAGAATGAACTGTATTCATACAACCCGAAAGGAAACCTGCAGAATGGAAGAAGGAAATGAAATCTGCAGAAGGCCTTATGGAAAGATTTAAATCAATGAAATGTTTGCATATCCTAGCCTAGGCCCAACGCTGGAAGCCGCCTGCAAAGCCATTTGCTTGCACAAGACTGCAGGAGCGAGTACATGGCTGCCAGAGAGTATTGTCAGAGTGACTTCGGAACGAGCACAGCCTAGCTCTTCACTGCTGGGAGGACGACCACTATGTCATCAGCTGTGCCACCATCTGTCCAGGCTGCCTTTTCGGAGCTGGGCCAGGCTGAGAGCAGTGCTTCCCTTCTGCCTCCAGGGCATTGGGACAGGTAAGGCTCAAAAACACAGCTCAGTGGACGGGGGTGCAGGGTGTGAGGCCCTGGAGACAAAGCCCCAGACCAGCCTCCTCGTGTGCTGGAGCACATCCCATGCACACGTGCAGACTTGCCATGGCAGGAGATGGTGCTCAGAGAGGAGGTCTCCCCAGATCCCCCGGCAGAACTGCTCAGGTCCTCTAGGTGTCGTGTTGATGTGAAGACGTGAGTTCAAGACACAAGTCCTCATCTTACTGATTGATCACTGGCAAATCATGGCATTTCTCTGAGCCCCCATTTCCCCATGCGTGCATGGAGTTACTGTAGACTTTTCGAGATCGTCTCATGTAACCATACCATTTTACAGCCAAAGAAACTGAGAACCAGGAAATATAAAGTCAATTCCCAGCTTCACCAAGCTCACCAACAACTTTGCAGAATTAACACAAATTTTCCGGCTTGAGTCCCGTTTTCCTCCCCGACTGCTCCCCTGTGCCTCAGCATTATTTCTCCTAACTCCCTTTTAAGAGAGGAGCTGAGGAGAGAGTAAGAGCTTGTCATTGCAGACTTCACACATCATCTCCGCTGCCTCTCAACAGCCATCAGATTTGTGGAAAAGATTTTACAAAGAAGGCAAAAGAGGAGGAAAGAGACGAGAAGGAAAACTAGGCACCAGCAGTGAACCATAGTTCTGAAAGATGGAAAGCATATTTGAGATTGGATGGGTGGAGAAATATTTTCAAAACCAAAAAATAAAAAAGCCAGTTTTAGTTGAAAGGATACCCTCCTCAAAAACAATTTTATTAAGTATATATTGTATATAGTGATTATATATCAAATGGGATATATATTACATTTCCATATTAAATTTATTAAATAGACATTTATTTATAATACACATCCTAATTCATGTATATGATAAAATTCTCTGCAGCCTTTGGAATACATAGTAGTTGGAAAAATATTTATACACTGGCATGGAAAGATGTTAATAACGTAAAATGAATGTCAAATGAGAAATGTCAGCATGAAGACTACGTGAATAGTACAAATCTACTTTATGTGGGCACGTAATACGTGGTCATATAGTAAAAACACAAGCACTTACACAGTGCTTGCTATGAAAATGCCTGCAACACTGCCATTAGCCCCACTTTATACGTAAGGAAACAGGCACAGAGAGGTTAAGTCATTGGTCCGAGGTCACAGAGCTACGGTGAGTAAGTGGAGGGACTGGGAAACAAGGCCGTGTGGCTCCTGAGTCAGTGTCCCCACAGATGACTCTCAGCCTGTCAGGACAGCACAGAGAGCTCTGAAAGGACACACGCCCCAGCCAGACTTCCCAGGAAGGTTAGGGGTGAAGATTTCCCATTTTACTTTTATACTTCCTTACTGTTTAATAGTCATCAATAAGATCCATTATTCTTTCATTCTGCTTTTTAAAATTATCATACCATAATACTGGCTTTTTGGGGGTATGCATAAGTTCTATGGATGATAACACATGTGTGGATTCATGTAGCCACCAGCACAATCAGGATGTAGGACAGGTCCATTGTGCCCAAAAACCTCCCTCTCATTTTATGGTAACACATTTCCCCAGCACCAAGCCCCTAGCAACCACTGTAATTTTGGCTTCTTGAGAATGTCGTGTAGTACACAGTCTTTGAGACTGGCTTCTTTCACTCGGCGTAATGCCCTTGAGACTTATCCAAGTAGCTGCAGGCAGCAATAGTTTGCTCCTTTTGTTACTGGCTAGTACTTGTCACAGGATGTACCAGTTTGTTTATCCATTTGCCCATTGAAGGTCATTTGGGCTGTTTCTAGTTTGGGGTAATTACGAGTAGAGCTGTTATAAACATTTGAGGCCTTTGCAGGAACACAAATTTTCATTTCTCTTTGGTAAGTTCCTAGTCTTTGCTTTCTGGGTGTTATAAGTGCATATTTAACTTTATATGAACTGCCAAAATGTTTCCCCGAGTTGCTGCACGATTCTGCATTTCCACTAGCAATGGACGAGAGTTCAAGTCATGGTACATCCTCACCAACATTTGGTATTTCAGTGGTTTTTCATTTAGCTGTTCTCATAGGTGTGTAGGAAGAATGTGTTACTTTTTAAATAAAAAAAAGTAAAACAGAATTGAACAGCATTGGCAAGTGTAAGACAAATAGGTTATCTCCTAAGACGCTGGTAGGTAGAAATATAAATAAGAACTATTTTTGAAAATTCCATTCATAAATTATTTCTCAAGCATCTAATATGCTGTGCTCTTCATATGTATATTTTAAAACCTTAGGAATGTTTATGTACTTTATGATCCTTCATCTCATTTTGTTATCCCTATTGCCCATGTATTTATAATACCCACAGTTTGCTTTTGTATCCCAACACTAAAATGTAATAAAAAAGAATAAAGGGCAAAAAAAGATAATATATTTAACTCTAAAGAATTATTATTTACATAACAAATTAATAACTTGTTACTTTGGAAAACATTGACCTCTACTGATACACAAGTCAAGATAAGAGGAAGCCTGTGTATGAGGGTACTTCAAAAAGTTTCTGGAAAAATAGAATTAAAAGATAATATGAATCTTTCCATGAACTTTTTGAAGTAAACCCCAACAAGGTGCTCAGTTATAGAATTTCGCCCGTTTGCTCCATGCTGAAACTTACTTTGTTTTGTCATCTATCAAAAGCACCATAACAGGTGGAAGAGTTAGTTTATTTTCTACAAATGCCTTGTATTTGTTGAGTGCTTAACAATGAGAAGTTAATTAGAGAAGATATAAGGGCCAATTGATTTTCTGGCTGTCAGTTGTCCCCTTTGCAGATTATTTATGGAAGCCTGGAAGAAAACAGAAAAAAGTCAAAGAAGGGAGACTGGGCTGGAGGGCAGCAAAGGGGCTGCCTGGGAATTCAATTCCAGTAATCCCCAATGGGTCAGGACTTCCGCTGCATCTTTCCCATGTCCTTCCCGCCAAACTTGGGCCACGTGGGCCAAGCGAGTTTGCACATAATGCATTAGCATCCCAAGGACCTTTTTCTCCTGATTTTGTGTAGATAGCCCACAACATCTTCAATGAAACAGAAAGTGCAGGTGCAGGAAAATCACTTTTGAAAATAAAAATCTATATTACAAAGAGGCTGACAAACATGGCCCCAGACTAAAGGAAAACCAGGGAAAGAAATTATTCTCAGGAATTACATTCACAGGAGGAAAGTATTATATTGAGGGAAAGACTCGCCAAAGGACAGTCTCATGGTGTTTCCTGACCCCATTTATCCTAAACCAGGTGAAATTAAAGTAATTGTTTAGAAATGCTTTTCATAATTTTTTTGTGCAATGTCCTAATCATACAGGCCTAGAATTTTAAGTTTGGTTGAATGTATGATTTTATATTTTAGTCCAGATTTCATGGATCCATTACAAATGCCTGGAGGAAAGAAATGATTTGCTTTAAAACAAAATAACAATGTCACAATAGAATCATGACCAGAAAGAAAGTTTTCAGATATCCAGTTCATAACATGGCTCAAATTTCTTTATTTTACTCATTTTAATGTCTCCTCAAGGAGTGCTTATTAAAATGCATTGCTTTTGGAGATTACTGCAATCATCTGTGACAAATTGTGTTTTTTAATGACATTTCCTTGCAGAAATGTCATTCGAGAAAACAGAAGCAGCATGAAGAGGAGGACAAGTAAGAAGAGAAAGAGGAGGAGAAAAATCCCCAGAGTGCGCATTTGACGTTACTGCAAAGTGATTGGGGAAAAACACTTTTTTATTCAAGCTGTTTTTAAGAATAAACTGTCATTCCTAATGAGTTCCAGCTGATCCAAAATATTTCACGATTTTACCACATCTTAATTGCATTCTAGTATTCCAGTCATATGGAACAAGATACACAATAAAACTGCAAATTAATTTCAATTCCTCAATCAATTTTTAAAGAATGAAATTCAGCCACACTACTTCAACGATTACTGTTTATTCAGGAACGACTAATAGGAACTTGGCCTTCAAAGGGAGTGAGAATAAAAAGGATCCAAGAAAATGGATGAGGTTTCTGGAAGCAAAGATAAGTAATGGACTTTCTATTTCCAAAGAGTTCATTTCTTGACTATATGGAAATACATGTAAGTTCGTTTATGGCTACTTCAACTCCTATCCCGTATTCATGTTATTACCCATATTTAAGGTATGGAACACCTAAAAATAACATATCCCACTGACGGGGTCTGTGTTCTCTGGGTACTAGCAGAGTGACTGCAAATGCTGGTTAAATTCTCCTGGTTCCGTTACTTCTTAAGAGACCTCATAATTATTAAGCCCTAACTATGTGTCAGGCACTCTTTTGAGCAAATAGCATGTACTTCCTGTGGTTCATTTAATTTTCAAACAACCCCACGAGGTAAGTCATACTGTTGTTCCCATTTTACAACGGGAACGATACAGATTGTAAAACTCTCACAGCATATGAAAGTAGAGCTGGGAAATGAGCCCAGGCTTGCAAAGAAACAAAACCCATTTATGGATGAATTATGTAGCGTTTACTAAAGAGTTAACTTAAGTACACACGTAAATAGATACAGGCATGCCGTAAATTACAAATAATTGGGTAACCATGGTCTGGGTTTATTGGTAACTCCACCTCACTTTTTGTTAGAGCTATCAGCAAAAAAGTGATCAGGAGCAGATCTTCATCCCGGCAAGACTCCTGTCCTCCTGCCTAGCGCTGATCACATCGCTTCTGCTTTCTGCACCACAACATCTGATTCTCATTCATGACACCCTTGTTTGGAACCCTTGGGTGAACTTTGGTCATATCTAGGATATCTACTACTAAGAGTTTTAACTCCTTTCTACTATCGCACAAGTTTCGTCTCTAAAGGAGGGAGCTTTGTTGCATTAACTCTAAAAACGGTGTGAACTTGTATTGCTCTAGCTATTTGTTTCTATCTTCGCCTGCACCGAATGGGTAATTCCTTCAACTGGCCTGCCCTCTGCAAATGCCTGCTGAGAACCTGTGAATATCCTTTGGGTATGACAGGTCTCCCTGGCTTTTGTATCACCCAGGTTAAGAGCTCTCCATAGAAGCAGAGCTTCTTAAACTCTAATGTTCATTTGACTCACCTGCAGATCTCATTAAATTGCAGATTCTGACTCAGGATCTCTGGGACCTGAGACTCTGCGTTTCTAACAAGCTCCCAGGTGATATTTATGCTGCTTCAAAGACCACACTTGGAGTAGCAGTGACCCAAAAGATTTGTCATTTCTTCCTTACAGTTTCTCATATCCCACTATCAATGCCCCAGTGTCCTTCTTCCATCAACCACCGCAGCTGCAGTACCTGGGTTATAATATTTTCACATGCAACCAAGGTCGTCTCACCAGGTTTTTGATTTTTTCCTTTTTCTGTGGTCACCAACATATATGTTTCTATGTTCTTCTAAGGACCAGATAATTTAGAAATTTCCTAAACATAGTAATTCAGGGCAAGTGAAAGAGTGAGGAAAACACTAGTACTGTTACCCTTAGAAAAATTTAATCCATAAAATTAAATGGATTGTATTTATTCTTCTCTAGAAGCTGAAAGTAGATTTCGGAGAAATGGAAAATAGATGTGCAGAGCACTTTGCTCAAGAGAGCTTTCATCAGTAGAACCAAAGTAATTACTGCGCCTGACAAATTCCTGCTGCTTGTTTTAGCTCAGTTTTAATAAAAGAAAGATTCAACAACGGTTTATATTACCTGGCATTGCCTTTAATTTCATCAAGCCTCAATATGAAGACTTGCCACATTTACACTAAAACTGCTTTTTCTCCTGAAGTTCATTTGTGAAGGCAACCTCTGGGGATTTAATCATCTTTTCTTCAATCATTCATTTCTAACACACTGTGATTGATAACCACTCTCCCAGGCCGCCCTGCAAACCAGGCAAATTCTCCATCACATCAGTCCCAGGTAGTCAATGGTATAGAAAGCATCCATTAATTAAGACCAGAAAGGCCATTCCCAAGCTCCGGCTATAAAGATTTAGCATTTCACACGCACAGTGGGCCATGCTCAAAGGTAAGGTCCTCCAACCTGCTGACCAGGCTATATTTTGCCAACTTTGGGAACAGGCAAACCCTTGGCATTTCAGAAGTTCTGCTGAAATCTGAGGTGGTGAAATACTTCTCGTGTCTGAGACCTCAAAGCCCTTAGAACAGGCTTGTCAGTATTAAGCAGATCACAGGCATTCAAATCTCAATCACTGAGGTGCTATTGTCTCAAGGAGCACTTAGGAAAACCTTGGAAATGTTCTATGCTTCCAGGATAACTCTTTTAGCATGGATGCTACTTAAAAATTTCATTTCCAATGACTTTCTCTAAAAACCTGTAGGCAGTAAGCTTATCCCTTTTGCATGATTTAGAGAGTCTAAAAACTCAGTCTAATTTGTGGGCATGATGTTACAAAACTTATATTGCAGGATGAGTCAGTTATTGAATGCATTTGAAATGTGGCTTCCATGATGTGTATGGAATAAAAGAACTCCAAAGTCCTCATTACAAAATGCTAGGACATATTAGAACTGTACCTAATATGTTCTTATAGGGCCACTTTAAGGATTGTGACCAACTTAAGTCTTCTGAATCGGGGAGCTGGCCAGATTCTAAGGCAATGCCTCAGATCTCTACACTCAAAGCATTGGGTTCAGAACATTGCACACTAGGAAAAGAAATAGTCCCGTCAAATGCTGACTCTCAACCATACAAAAAACAGATCTTGTTCCTGAGATCAGATGACAGTTGTTTCAGCAAAATACCAAAGATGAGGTGGGAACTAGACACATGATCTGTGAAAATGCCTGTGCCAGTGAGGACGGCAGCAACATGCGGGGTAGTAAACTGGGGAATTATCTGAACAAAGGGCTGTGTGGTGGTAAGACAGACCTGTGTGGTGGAAAAGGGTTGCTGTCATGGGACTGATGCCCATCCTTTGACCACTCACCCACTGGGGAACTATTTGGATGAGATCAGGAAACTCGACCACTAATATTTAATATGTCTACTTGGCCAAATACGTCTGTCAATTTATGAGTGGCCTGATGTGCCTTGGGTTTCACCTGTTTGTGGGCATAAAGTTCTAAAAATGTCAGAAAGCAAAACTTTGCTGATTTATAGTTCTGTCCTTCTGTAGCACTTTAGTCTCCCTATGTGCACATATACTAAGTCTCCCCAACACTTCCTGGGCATCCTCAGAGATGTTTCGCATGGGTTTCAAAACATGTTCCCTCTGTCCTTACACGTCGGCAGCTGCTGGAATGTCAGGTGTCAGCATAGCTCTCTGAGACGGCTCCGCAGCACTGCTGCTGCTGGGCCCGCCAGGAGCGAGCCCACTTCTCCAGTGCTCAGTCTTCCAGGAAACCAAGAGAGGTTTGTGCCCTAGAGATGGCAGGATAGTCCTGTGTTCCCCTTAATCTCCTTTGAGCCATGTTCCATGCAGAAATGTAGAGGTGCTCTCTCTTTCCTTAGGACGCAAGCCCAATGCAAGGGGCCGAGCTGAGGAACTGAACTTTCTTACCTCATCCAGGCATTTGAATTGGTATCATTCCAGAATCCAAAAGCATTTGTGAAATGTAATGTGGCGCTTGAGATTAATAAAGTGAATTAAAGTTCTCTTCTCAGAGCTTATGTCTTGAGACAGATGGAAACTCATACACAGGCTCAATGGCCATGTTGTCAAGGGTTAGCGAACACTTCCCATTTCAAGCAGTCTGCCTTGTAAAAACGCTTGACTTCAGACAAGGTAAAGGTCAAGTGAATTAGTGCTGTGCAACGAGGGGTATGGTCAGGCTTAGCAGGGCCACGTGCATAACCAGACAGGAAGGACCTAAAGACTTTTTCTCACACTTTTTCTTCTCATTTTCTCTATAATATATAGAAAAATTTGCTACAGAATGTGAACTTCTAACTGTTCCTTGAGGCGAAGCTACTGCACATTCTCACATTTGAATTTAATGTTAAATGCATCCCACGCTTACATTATTTTCTAGAGAACTCAACACAACTCCACACCCACACAAGGTAAAAGTTGAAAGTGGCTCTCCCAAGACACACACTAGCCCTGGAGAGGGCAGGACCCAGCCTGCAGCTGGGGGAGCCGTGGACTGACTGGCTGGGTCTCCAGGAGGGAGAAGGGAGTGGGGGGTGCTGGGAGGAGGGGTAGCTCTGCCTCTTCCCCGCAGCGGAGAGAGCTCACTAATATGTGGCCTTTTGCACAACAAAGATGCCTACACATTTTCTAAAAGGCATTTGGTGACTGAGACAAACATCTAAACATTTCTTCTGTCCTAATCGTATGTATGCATAAACAAATCCCCAAGAGACAAAGAGGATCTTCCACCTCAAAGCACATTTTGTCACCTTCATGTGAAGTGAATTTAGTATTGGCGGTTTGACATTTATTGTCGTACTGTGACTATAAGAGTAAAGAGACTACAAAAATAAACAAAATACAGTCCAGTATTACTCAATGATGAGGACATGAGAGCCACCCAAGGAGCTTGTAGGAATAAGGACACACAAACAAAAATGGCAGCTTGGACCATTGCCTGCAATTACACACAGTGTAACTCTATTCCTCCACGCCTTGTGCCTTGTGACTTAGAATTCCCGCCACGCCGCTGTTGTATGGAGCTTGGCCATGAAGCTTGCTAATGGATCATGGGTGTAACAGACAGTGAGAGAGTTCTAGGATGTCCAGTGGTGTCACTTGTTCCCATTTGCTGTCACACACTCCTGCCATTTCCCCTCTGAAGAGTAGGCTGTGGAGAGCCGCTGGTTCAAGGACAATGAGAAACTCATAGAAACAACCCAGTCCTGATCTTTGCCACAGCCTGGAGCCTGAAGACCAGAATCCAGCCTCACCCAAAGTGCACCAGACCCACAGACCTGTGAGCAAGTTTTGGGGATGCTCAAAATGTAACACTGTTGCAGAAATAGCTTAGCAATATATCCCATGGCCCCACCCCACATAGACATATGTACATACCCAGGATCCTTCACTCCGAGTGGCTGAGTCCCTGGAGTATGACTGGGATCTATTGATGATCTACCTAAAACAGTCTAGAAACAACTTTCTAAATTTATGTGGCAGTGAGCAATACCTAGCTACTCTAATTTTACAGCACAAACTTGCAGGGTGGTACAGAGATTTACTATATGATTGTCTATTTATTTCCACTTTGTGCCAATATATAAACTCTCTTCATCTCTCCATTACTAGCTCATCATGAGATTACAGGATCACTTAACACACCAGTTCTTCAAAGGGGGCAATTTCAATTACACGGAAGCCTCCCAACATTGTCATTAAGAAAGAAATGTAGTAGGCGGCAAAATCCCAGGCTAGATGTGCATAAGGAAGAATTAATGATTACCTCCAAAGTCCACATTTCCTTAATTATAGCATCATGTTCAGGAAAGTTAAGTCTTTGTCAGCTGTCTGTAGAATCTCTGAGCTTGAAAGGCTTATGCATTTACAGGGGAAGGGAAGCTGTATCTTTCAAAATTGATATGTTGTGCAAGGGATGGCTGCCATCAAAATGGAATGAAATAGATTGTACTGCAGTCTTTCTTTTTAAAATAACAAATTCTATTGAAAGAGAGAAAATAAGTAGAAGAGCAAATCATCTCTGTCATTACATATTTCTAAATCCTGCACTCATATGATACCCAAAAAGAATGTGCTCTACAGAGTATACACTCAAGCATGAGGCAACGTGACTTCTAGTCCTGACAATTGCTTAAATTAATGACAACTCTCCACCAAAAAAAAAAAAAAAAAAGATTGAACCCAATGATGTTTCAAAACAATGTCTAATTTTTTTGCAGGGCCCAGATAAGAGATAACAAATAATTTCAGCTAGTGCTTCTTGAGCTAGATGTGACAAGTTATCCCCTGAATGAAAGGAAATACTCTTCTTTTCTGTGATTATTCTTCCTCTGAAGGATAAAATTAATCTAATCTAGACCTTTTTACAGTACACAATATTAAGCTGGACTCAGCACTGCTCTATAAACTGGAGAGGGCTGACCCATGGGGTTTGAGGGTGAGGAAAGGGTGGAAGAGAAAAAGAGACAGACGTCCCTACAGAGAGTGACAGGGACGGAGACATTACCTAGTCTTTTCTTGTGAGTATCCAGTGACCCTGTCACTCTACTGGTTTCTACTTTCCTTCCATGTTTGTGAAAGGAGCAGGGAAGGAGAGAAATATACTTGCCAGGGAAAGGATTCTGGCTAAAGTCATATTAGACAGTACAGTTCAATGGAAAATGCTATCAAACTACGGCTCAGGAGTCTTGGTTCTTGTCCTAAGCTTCACCACTAATTCTCCCTGTAGCTTTGGAAATGCCAGAGTCCTTCTGCGTCTTCTTTTTTATCACCTGCAAGACTTGCTTCCAATGTGTGTAAATAACCAGTGCTAAAAAGCTTTGTACACAATGCCATGCAAACAATATTATTCTAGCTAAGTGATCCTCACCAAAAGAAAAATGTCTCCTCCTCTCCATTGGTATTTATGATTTGCCCTATATTTTATTAATAATGTAGATAGTACTGGCCAAAAGGCTAATGAGTCACTCTAAATGGTTTTAGCTAACGCTTATTAGAAAATTTTTCAAGAACAGATGCCAAACCAGTTTCACACTTTGTCTCCATTTAGCTTTCTAAAGTCATTCTCCCAAGCCCTTCACAATCTCTCTAGTCCCCACAAGCTGTTGTCATATCTCGCTTGTCCACGTCCTATATGGGTTCATGCTACTTTCCCTGCCTAGACCCTGTCCTCACTACAGCCTCTGACAAAAAGCACTGACAAATGTCTTTGGAGGGTACCCCCTACCCCCAACACACTTCCTGAATGCTTCCTTATGTTTAACTTTGCCCTTGCTCCCCAAATCTCTTCCAGGTTTCTCCTGCAGTATTCTCTTCAAGGCTTCCTTAAGGATGTCACCAGCCCTAACTTGGGACACACCAAACTAACCCCCATGTTGCTCCAAACCCACAGAATGACAGAGGTCCAGACTGGCTCATTCATGTCCTGTGCCCGCAGCTGCCTCTGGCTTCAGCTAGTGCCAAGACAGGCTTCCACGGCCTCAGTCTGGAAGAAGGGAGTCTCCGTGGGTCGGGGGAAGGGCGTGATTAGCTTCGCTCACCTCCCTCTGCCAGCGTTTTTGGAAGGGGAGTGTCTTCCTAAGAAGCCCACAGGCAAACACAGCCGATCTCCGATCTCCGTTATGTCATCTTTTGCAGGCCACCTGGTCTGGGGTACCTGAGAACTGCTCTCTCCACCCACACCCAACCTCCGGAGCAACTCACAGGACTGATCTTACAAGCCCAGCTTCACCGCAGCACCTGAATAACTCCCCCAGACCACGTTATCCTGAAGGAGCACTTGCTGCTTTCCTGGATCGTTTTATTTGACAGAAACCCATATAAATTCCTGGAGGCAAATAAGACGGTGAGTTGCCGGGCTCACGCCCTCGCTCCAGTCACCAAGCTTCTGCCCTCGCAGAGGGGCTGGGAGCTTCCGTTCATCCCACCAACGAGGACTCATTTTCAGTATGAATGTGTGTCATAAGGAAGCACACGACCAAAATTAATTGCACCTTAAAAGACCTGAAGAGGGGGAAAAAAAAAAAACCTGCTTGTGGATTCTCACAAGTGCACTTGATGAGTTGAGATCCCCAGGAGGTTCGGGAGGGTGTGAGGGTCTCAGGAGAGTCTCAGTGATGTGGTTCCCCTCATCTGACTCTTTCCCATCACATTAATGGAGGACTTAATTTAGATTTTGAACACATAATTGAAATATTCTTATGCTCAGAATGGACCAATAAAAACAAATTCATTGCTGCATCATATAAGTCTGAGACAGGCAAATCTAAAACCTTTCTGTGAACTCTGCACGTTTTCATTGCAACAAAGCAGACGAAGAGACTATTTCTGTAACTTTCTCATAGAATAGAAGTAGATGCTTTATCACCGACATTTTATAAGCACTACATTCTTCACAGATATGCAAATCTGGGCTTAATGGTGAGGAGTCAATTATCTAGTTAATATCCTTATTATATATTTATTTCTCTGACTTTATAACTTTGTCTCTCTTTCTTTTCTATTACAAAAATCAAATCTTTGCAATCCCAAAATACCCGAATCTCGACAGCAAGTGTCTTGGACTTTTAGGACTTGTTTTTAATACGGAAAGATAGAATACAAATACATCTGAGATAAAACCCTCGGATCCAGACTTGATTGTTAACAACTTTGCCACTGACCCAACGCCTGACCCTGGGCACATCTCTTGCCCTCTGGGTGCTGTGTTCCTTCATCTGGAAAATGAAGGTACGGTAATAAGGGCTCTCTGCTCATAGGGCTGCAAGGAAGGGTCACGATCAATCCATCTCTCACCCTCAAAACCAGAATGGTAGAGCACAGTAATGAAATATAAACAACGAAGACACAGGCGTTTTTGGATTCTTAAGTTAATGAGCTAAAATATTATTTATCTTTCGAATGCAATGGCAGACATATTTCAAAACATGGATATTATTAAAACTTAAACTGGAAAGAAGGTGCTCACGGAGAGAGATGTCTGAGGCATCCTGACCTCACGTCCATCCGTCTCATCAGGAACCAACTGCATGAGCTCGGGGAAGACATTCGCCCTGAGAATCTTTCATTTCCCCATCTTCAAAATGATGAGTTGGATTCACTGTCACTAAGTTGCCTGCAGGCCAGAAGTTCAAGTACTTCTATCATGGCGAAGGGTCTATTTTTTTCTTCCATAAACATCAATAGAAATTGCTTCACAGATCACTTTTTGGTGGCCAGGTATCCAATGATATGCCAAAATTATTTCTGTATTCACAAAGTTGGGATCTTTTCAAACTACATTTACTTTGTTTTACTTATTATAAAATAAATTCCAAATAAAATTATGTGAAAATGTTTTTAGAAGGTAGAAGGGTATAGTAATCCGTTATCTTACTTCTCTTGTGACATCAGTTTGGTACAATTTCCTCCACAGTTTTATGAGAATGCAAATTAAAACATGTATTATGTTTACGCATTTTAATAAAAATGGGTTTACATCATATATGCCTATTATGAAACTGCCTTTGTTTTTAGAAAGCCTTCCTAGTCAGCAGGTATAGGTCTATTTCATTCTTTTCTAGCAACGGTATTATAGTTCACTATGAGTCTGTACCATAATCTGGCCATCCTTTTAATTATTTTTTTGTCTAATGTTCTACAACCAAAACTTTCCTGTTCAGAATATCCTTATATTTACATCTTTGCACACTTGAATGACTGTCACTGCAAGATAAGTAACCCAAGATAGAGCTGGAAATCATATTTTAGCATGTGCTTTGGTGTACTAGTAAACCAACATGGCAGGATGCACAGCTTATTCAAATATGAAACAACACGCTGTCCTATGAGGCAGATGAGGGGTGTGCAGAATGTAAGTTATTATAAATGATAAAAAGTTAATTAGCCGTTTGCCTTGAAATGATTATATCTTTTTTTAAATGTCTGCTCCTTTGTTTGCTATAAATATTCATTTAAATACATAAAATATACTAAGCAGCATTTTGCCTGCAACCCATCAAGCAAATTCACTGAGGCATGCGAGCTATACAGGCAGTGGAGCGGAAGACCATGCTATTACATGGATAAATGCTCCGGAGTTACTGAAGCAAGACAAAAACAATCACGGGAACGTGGATTTCAGAACAAGCTGAAGCAACCATGTTTGCAGGAGGAGAAAAGGGAAGGGACTGCTCATAAATAGGAGAAACATGCGTCCCATGATATTCCATAAAATCAAGTTTAAGCATCAGTTCGATTTAGATAAATTGTTACCGTTATGCTATCTGGCTATCAGATATTTAAAATTCATCAAGAAGCCATGGTCATTTAACAGACGTATATAATGGGACATTTTATAGGATGATTTTCTTTTAATCACCCAAAGGTCTAATAGGGTGGTTGGCCTGCTTCCCTAATAAAATTTAAATAGCTTTTGCCTCAGGTCAAAGTGAAGTCGTCTATCCTAAGAGGAGTTCATCTGTGACATGCATAATAGCTGCCTAGTCTCAAGAGGCAATTTGAGATTACTGCTTCTGTTGGGAAAATAAATAATCACACACACACACACACACACACACACACACACACACACACACACACACACACTCACGCACGCATGCACTGTAAGCAGCAGTTCACTAACCAGCAAACTGCAGTCTGTAGTCTGTGCTGTTGTGTATTAAGGCCTGAGAGCTCAGCACCTTCTATGTGATCCTGGCTTTGCACACCCCAGATTCCTTCCTCATCCCTGCAGAGACCAGAGTAGACCTGTGTGAGAGACCTCAGCCAGACTCCAGTGGCTCAGGGACCCTCTGCAGGCTCCTTTCCGATCCCTCAAGCCCTTGGCCCATGGCCTTAAATCTCCAGTGTGGTTCTGCGACTTCCCTCTTGTTTCCTAAATCTCCACGTCATCCATGCCTCAGTTGTATTTTCTGTTTGGCTTTAGTGGAGGCTTCAACCTTGAATTCTGACCCATGAATCGTCCCTCAGGCCCATTCTCCAATGATAAGCCCCAATTCCAAGGACAGAGACCCTTATCTGGGAGGAGACTGGATGGACCTACACAGCTGATAAGCATTTAATTGATCAATCATATGCAGGAAGTACACACACACACACACACACACACACACGTTAATGAATGTATCTGACCATGTAGGGTTGAGCCTGCCCAATTCCTTTTACAAGGAAAGATCAAAAGATTTTTCCAGGACTTGCTTTCTCTCCCTCCACATCTTGGATCCATTTCTCTCTATGGGTCTCTTACTGTCCTCGGGGTGGTAACGTAAGATGGCTGTGGCAGCTCTGGATGTTTTGATTTCAGGTCCAGCAGGAAAACGTCTGTCTCTGTCCCTGAATTCTCAGGAACACATTTGATCATATTCTACCAACTTTAAATCTATCCCATGACATTCCCTGAATCAATTGTTTTGGCTAGAAAATTTTAAATACTGATGCCCCCCAATTTCACCTGAAACACATGGATTAAGGCTTGGAGAGCATCTCCAGGGACGCTCTAGATATGTTGCTAGAAGAAGGGAGAATGATTGTTGGGGTGAGTGATCACGCACCTGTTCATTAAGATAACCAGGTCAGTTGTTTTATATTTTTGTGCCAATTTTTTAAATTAAGAAGTAGTTCAGTTCAAGAGTTCTAAAAACACAATCAGATAATAGGAGGCCTTAGCATCTAGCTGCTGGCTATTCAAAATGTGCTTCTTGGACTAGCAACGGCAGCATCGCCAGGAAGCTTATTAGAATCACAGTATCTCATTCCCCCTGGACCTCCTGAATCAGAATCTGTGCTTTAACAAGACCTTCAATATGTACAGTAAGGTTGAAAATTAATGATCCTGACTTAACTCTCAATTTACCGATCTGGAAACTGGGGTGAGGCAAGGGAAGAGTTTTGCCCAAAGTCATGCAGCTATTAATGGTACAACTAGCACTGGGAATGGAATCCAGATCTCCAAACTGACACTACTTTGCATGGTGAACTTTTCTTTCAATCAAAATTATGCTTTGAATTATGTTATGCAAGTCAGGATACAAGGCACAATAGTATAATGCTTCAGAAGTTCAACTCTGTGATCAAAGAGTCCTGGATTCGAATCTCAGCTCTAACATTTTGTGCCTCACACACAAATTTTGGAAAGTTATTTGACTTCTGTTAAATGTAGTTCCCTCATCTACCTACCTCTTAGAATTATTACAGGAATTGAAAGAGACAAGGCATCTGCATATGTTATATATGTTAAATACTTAATTAGCAGGCTGGTGGGTTATTTCAGTTGGGTAGAGCGTGGAGCTAACACCAAGGTCCAGGGATCGAACCCTGTACCAGCCAGCCACTAAAATTAACAAAAAACAACAACAACTTAATTACCATTGTGAGCACATAGAGCTCAAAAATATTATTTTTATCATTATTTTCCATAGAACAGCTTTTTCCACTCACTGTTTATTTGTCATTCATATCTTTTTAGGCATCAGCCATACAAAGATGGACTGAAATGAGTACCTGCCATCAAGGAGATTATACAAGGGCACTTCAAAAAGTTCATGGAAAAATAGAAGTAAAAGATAATATGAATCTTTCCACGAACTTTTTGAAGTGCCCTCGTATTCTATCAGAGGAGGTAGAATAGCAACAAGATGGGCTGTGACAAAGGCAAAGCCATCAGCACAAAGGGACTCCAAAGCACAGAGAGGAGGCTGCTGGTCTTGCCTAGGAAAGGAGAATAAAGTTTCGCAGGAAAGAATTACACACGCCTGCCCTTTGACAGGAGCCTGGGACTTCATCAAGATATTCCATTAAATTTAGTTTTTGAGGAATTAACAGATATTTGTTGTTGACAGTTAAGGACATTAAAAAGTAAATAAGAGAGTGCCCCCAGCAGAATCATGAAATGCAGAGCTGAAAGTGACTCATGATGCAGGCCGAGATGCAGGCCCTATACCTCCCGACTCCCTTGCAGTGAAGTGGGGCCTTGTAACTAGCTGCGAGCAATGAACTGGGGGCAGAAGTGGTGGGTACCAGTTCCAGAGCAGAGCACAGCAGAGAAGACCCAGAACACACATTCTAGGAGGTGCAGTTACAAGACAGGAGCACCTCAGTGAGGGCACGAAGCAGTCTCCTGCATGAGGGAGGAACACGATTTGGTGGTGTTAAAGCACTTACATTTGGGGGTCACTTATTACTGCAGCATGACCCAGGCCATCCTGACCTAACACCCTGATGTCAATGTTCACTGAAAGTGACTCCTGATTTAACAATGGAGGAAAAGGGATTGGCCTCAGGTAAACTGGGGGGTGCAGGTTGTTGCTAAACCTATCTAAATTTTTTACTAAGCAGCAACTTCTAATTGTATCTTCCTAGATCACACACAATAATTTTTAGAATTTAATATTGAAATCTAAATAAGGACATGCACTTTGGTGTGGCCAATGAAACCATAATATGTCATTAGGTCGCAATGCATTTCGGTATTACAATGACAGCTATGAATTGCCTTAAGCAAAACAAATCCATCTGAGTGTCTTTGCAAGCAACTTCAAAGCCACCCAACCATCAAAATCAAACTTCTCAGGAATAAAGAGGCTACAAAGTTGAGTCCCTGGGAGTGTCACTTTTAACCTCTGGCAAATTTTCACAGCCGAGTGGCCAACTCCTCCTAACCAGCATTTCTGATGGGAGGCTGACAGACTTCTAAACTAAAGCAGTTCCAATGTGCCACTATAATAACCTACTTCTTTTGATTGCATTTATTTTTAATGATTATTTTCCCTGCATGCCAATCCAACCTGCGCTGCCAACCGAGAAAGAGGGGGAGGGGAGGGAGCGGAGGGGCGAGAACGTTGTCCTGGGCTGCACTGCCACCTAGAGGTGCCGCGGGAGGACGGACCTATTGCTGTCAGTCCGAGCCATGGAGGCGAATCAAAACCCCATCTTTCTTCCACTGCAAGGGGCAAAAGAACAAATTATTCTGTTTCACTGAAACAAAATATACTGTTTTACGAAAGCATGACCGTGAGTGTGTTTGGTGAAAATTATTCTTGGCCTTAAGTGGGAGGTCCTTTAAGGAATGATTTCAAGGGGGAATTGGAAAATGTTTCTCTCTGCAGTTCTTTTCGTTACAAAGGTTAGATTTGTTTTGCAGAGTGAAGTGAACTTGACAGAACATCTTTGGGAATGGAATGGTATAAAAGTCTGGATAGGTCCATATGGTCGAAACTACAATTCGATTGCAAAAATAAAATTTGTTCAAGAGTTATCCGGGCTCGACTCAGAAGACAAGAAATACTGTGGGGGTAGAAAAATGAATAAGGTTGGTGACAACTTGTTGCGTATTTAAGTTCTGCAGATGACAGAAGCTGACATGCATGTTCCTGATAATTGCCGCTATTTTGAGGGCAAATTCAAAAGTCTTGTTGTTGACAGGATCTTTCTTTGACTTTTCCTGAGGCTATGTCAATACAAACCATTTTAAATAAACATGAGAAACTTGTATTTCATGAAGAAGTTATTTCAAAACTATTAATAGAATGAAAGCACAAGTTCAGGGAAAAGATAACATAAGCAGGCTTTCGGAAAGATAATGATTTAGTCAACATTATTAGTGATACTTGTGATAAGATACAGCAAAAATCTGAGACAAATTATTCAAGAGCTCAGGGGTTTTCAGCTGCAACTTCTGTGACATTTTCAGCCAATAACGACGTCTCCTCTTTGAACTTCAGGAGCACAGGTACCCTCAGTAAACACCCCAGGTACTACAGACCCTATGGCTCCCTTTGTTCACCGATTTTCTGAGATAAAAAAATGATGTGAAAAGGACAACAAAGACACAAAAAGGAAAAAAAAAAGTATTCTGAAGCATAAAAATCTTACTACCCATACAAATACAAAATTTAAAACTGGGAAAATTAATAGTCTCACTCATTGGAAAACATGGTCATTTCAGAAGGGCAAAGCTCACCACACTGAAGAAGACTATTTATGTTTTTACCACTTACTGTGGTCCTGGCACCCTCTTAGTGCTTTTCCCATTGAATCCTCAAGTGGCCATGCGTGGTGGACACTGTAATGTCCCCATTTTACAGATGACGGCCGTAAAGCACAGAGAGAGGTTAAGTTAACTCAAAGGCAGAGCCTGGATCCAAACCCAGGTAGTTAGCCTGTCTCTAGAGTCTGTACTCTTAAATGCTAAGTTTAATACTGTCTCATAAAACACCACTTTCTACAGGACAGCTCAAGAACTGTAACGCTTTTTCCTGTGTGGCTTTTCGTGATGGCATCTGCATTGCATGAAGGTTATTGCTCCACCTAATGCCATTTCACAGACTTTCTTTACTTCTTGGAAGCCCATTCAGGTCAGATCACCTAGCTGACAACAGGGGCTAGAAAGCCATCTCAGTGTTCCAGGACCTCATGGCTTTTTCTTCTGGCTCCTTCTTTGGTTGGAGCTAAGCCAGCCCATTTGTCAGTCACCCCATGAGGAATTTCCTTTTCCACCCAGAGTTCACGTGCACGTCTCCCTCCCATGCTTTGGGTAAAGGTGACTTTTCCGAGGTCAATTAGTTTACCATGTCTGAGATAGGTGTTCAATAAATATTTGCATAGGATGAATGGAGGCATTTCCGAAGCTTATTCAAGCTAGAGGCATCTTCGATATTGATGGGGTTCTGGGCAGCACTTCTAACCTCACCCAAGATCCCAGGTGGCTGAAGACAGAAAGTGGTCGATGGCCTACAGGCACTTATCTATGATTCTCCCCAGGATGCGCCCTGGGAGAACTGGAATGCAAAAAAGCCTCAATAACGAGAATTTTATCATTCAAAAAAAAAAAAAAATCAGCCAAGGGCCTATCTGCAAATGTCATTAAACTAAATGCCTCTTTGTTGTACCTTGGAAATCCTTCCTGTTGATTGGGGTGAAAGGGAGGTCATTATAACTCCCAGAAGCTGCTGCTGTTCATGCACCAGGTTCAGTTGGCAATAGGTTTAATTATTAAATCTCGTGCTATCAGAATATAATAAAACCTAAATTATCCTAGGGTTAGGGAAAAAGAAAATGGAGGGATATGAAATCTTGACGCACACTCCTAATACTCGTCCCATTGAAACTTCTGTTTCTCTCATTCAAAAGTATTAGACGATCAAATGAATGAACAAGAGACCAGCAAATCAGCCAATGAAGAACCAGATGAATGAAGGAACCAAGATCTCTTGGGCAGCCCCATGTGTACTTCTACGTAATGGACAACCACGTAGACATTTTCTTTTGGATCTAGGCAGTGTCTGGAGCCAGGAGATGCATATAGTGTCTACCAGCCTGACTGGCCCTGCCAGGTGTTGGTGGCTCCAGTAAGCTGAGCTCCACGGAACCAGAAAGCACTCAGAGCATCATGTCCAAGACAGAGTGCCAGCGAGGGAGGCCGGAGGAGCCTGTCTGAGGTAGGTTGTCAGGACTAAAGAGCCTAATGGTGGGACTGGGAATCGAGAGAGAGCACCACGGTGAGGACCCACGAGGTCAGAGAGCCACAGGAGATGAGCCAAGCAGATCAGAGTAGATGGGCAGGAGGGCCACCTGTGCCAGGCTCACAGACCCTAACAATTTGGGGCTTTCTTTAGGCTTTGTGTTTATTTTTTAAAGTAGGTAATATTTTCTATAGCCATACTACCCTGAATGTGTCCAGTCTCATCTAAAATAGGTAATATATGTACCTGGAGCAAGTCTCAAAATGTTCCAAAGAGCATACTGAGTAATGATCACATTCTCACTCTTGTTTCCTAGTTTCCCAATTACCTTCCCCTGAATTTCTTCCATATCCTTCCTCAGGTAGTAGCCTACACATATACATACATAAGCATATATAAGTATGTGTCTACATCCTTTATATCACAAACCAGGTCATAGTATACATATCAGTCTGTATCTTTCCTTTTCACTTAACAATACACTTAGAAATGGTTCCAGAGCAATATATGTAGAGCTGGCTCATTCATTGTATAGATGTATCATAAAGCATTAACACTTCCTTTAATGTATATTTAGGTTGTGCCCAAACTTTGCAACAGCAGTTAAAGCTGTAATTATAACACATTTTGGATATAAGTGAACATATCTATAATAGTGAAACTGTGGGGTTATAGAGGATATGCACTTTAAATTATAATAGTGAGATAGGGTGACCCCCATTTTTATAACATATGCAATTTACTTGTGTGAATCTGCTTGCTGTGTGACAAGGTAGATTGATTAAGTTTAAATAGTGTTTGAATTGCTTAGAAAATGTTGTTGTTTGAAAATCCCCCTCAGCTCTTCAGCCCCCTTGATAGAAGTTAAAGGCTAAATATTAGCCTGAACTTAGAGAAGTTTGAATTTTGTTTGATGTTCCCCACCCAAGCTGCCCCTGAGCAATTAACTGGCTTGTTTCAGCTTCTGTTATCAGCTTGTGCTAGGCCTCCCCAAACCCCCTCCTCACGCCAGGAGGTTATGTGTGTATGTGTGTGACTATACGATAACTATAAGTGTGTGACTATTTGATAATTTTAACTGTGTGACTAATGTAAAAATGTGCCTTTTAAAAAACCCTCCAAACTTCAAGTCAGGGCTGCTCTCTTCCAAGACTTTCATGGAGGGATAGTCACTGGCTGGCCAATAAAAACCCCCTTTTAAATTCTCAGTTGGATATTTTTGTTCCTTTTCTATGCAGCAGCCTCGCAATAATAGGTATTGCCAAATTTCCAAAAAGATGATACCAGTTAATACTCCAAACTAGGAGAGCCTGTTTTCCCGAATACTTGCCAACACAATTTATTACTAATTTTTCTTTACTTGCCAAGTTAATCAGTAGGAAAAGTGATGTGACATTAGCATTTTAATATGCATTTTTAATAATGCATGATGTTGAACAAAATTGTGATAAAAATTGACTGGGATTAGGCTGGCCCCATGGCTCACTCGGGAGAGTGCAGCACTGGTAGCACTGAGGTCGTGGGTTTGGATCCTATATAGGGATGGCCAGTGCACTTGCTGGCTGAGCATGGCGCAGACAACACCGTGCTGGGGGTTGCAATCCCCTTACCGGTCAGACAAAAAAAAAAAAAATTGACTGGGATAAAACTTGATTAGGATTTCTTGGCATCATGTGCATTACAATAGGCTACACCCATTTCACAGGCATGCAATAAGAGGGCAATATTTTGGCAGCCAAGAGACCTGGATTTGGAGTTTGAGATCACGTCCATAGATGAAGTGCCTACTATGCACAGAAGTATTTGTTCCTCCCAACAAGCAAAATTCGGCTCATGTACAATGCTATCATTTATCGGAAAAACCATGATTAAATAATTTTTCTAAAGCTGCATATCTAATAAGGGGAAGAGCTAGGATTCAAGTCCCAGTCCATTGGACTACACATCCTGTCTTTATCTGAGCTCTGGCTTTACCAAGTGCAGACTTGAAACAAAAAGACCAGTAGATCTGAGATCAGAAAACCTGGGTATATCTATCAATCTGCCACTGACTAGCCCTGTGACCTTGGGTAAATGATCCAGCCTCTTAGGTGGGGTCTTAGTTTTCTCTACTACTTTGTCAAAAATCTGAAGTTGTTACCTTAAAGTCCTTCTATGTCTCAGACTTTAGTACTTTGTAGTATGGCAAAAATTCAGATGTCTTCTAAGGTGAAAGAAAAGCAAGTGTCCTGGATTATCCACATGCATCATTATCATCTCCTAAAAATCAAAACTTGATTGTAATCAAACACTTGATTTAGAAAATAGCCTCCACTCTAAACTAGACCCCTTGCTGAATGCCACCAGCACTGTGAAGGAGGCATTTTTCCTCTTTCATTCACCTCTTTAGAAGCATTCCTCTATCACTCTTTTTTTCCTTTTTTTTTCTTTCTCCCACTACCCATGTACAGAGTCACCTTATGCTAAGGAAATGCAGCAAGTGAAGAGAAACTAATTCTCTTCATCTATTCACTGCTGCTTTATTTTAAACACTTGGAAGCCTTATGTTTTTTTCTTTTCTTAATATATTTTTCCCATTTGGCTTTTTTAATTTCCTGGAGAGGCCCTTAAGTTCTGGCTCTGTCTGTCAGGACAATCTGGAGGTCCAAGAGCAGCCTGCAGACCCTCCTCTCCACGGTAACACAAGGGTCTTCAAGAAGTTCACAGAAAGACATCTTTTTGTAGTGGATTGAATTATATTCCCCCAAAACTCACTGAAACTTGTATCGTGTCCCCCAAGTTTTATGTATTAGAAACTTGGTCCCCACTGTGACTGTTAAGAGGTGGGAAATCCTATCATGGTCATTGAAAGGTGGGGCCTTGAAGAGGTGATTGGATTGTAGGACCCTGCAGTAGTGAATGGGTTAAAGACGGTGGTCAGGGGCCTGGTTCTGCTGGCTTTAAGAGGAGAGTGAATGAGGAGGTTACTCTGTGCGCTCTCTCTAGTCTCTCTGCTTCCACCGTCTTGCTATGTGAGACCCTGGGTCACTGTCACCACCACCAGATGGACTTTGGACTTCCCAGCCTCAGAAACTGTAAGCAATAAATTTTGCTTTTCTTTATAAATTACCCAGTTTCAGATATTTTCTTATAAGCAATAGAAAAAGACTAATAAACTTTTCATTCTATCTTTCAACAAACTTTTTAATGTACCCTCGTAACAGGCTGGAGAGGGGAAATAGAGGTAGAGCGATCTAATGGCCCAGGCCTCCACAAATCCCTTTATGGAAAAAATGCTTCAAGGAGGAAAAATCTCTGCAAATCAGTTGCTCACATGTGTATAACTTCCTCACCTACATGTCTCATACTCCAAGTCCTTTGATGGTTTACACAGAGGAGATACAACGAGCCTAGCAACCAGCTGGAGAGAACATTCACTCTGACCGTGGACCAGGTATCAAGCCATGTGCAAAATATTTGTCTTCCTTTACCTTTTAACCCCATAGTCCTTATACAGATGAGGTAGATGAGCAAACTCAAACTCAAGAGAAGTTATGTGAGTCACTCAAGGTCGCAGAGTTAAGAAGTGGCAGGAGTGGAATTCCAATGTCAGATTTCTAAGCCCATGCCGTACACAACAACCTGGGTCCCGTCTCGAGGATTTCTAGGGTCACTGGGCCAATTCTCATCTAGACCATGAGTTCTCAGGCGGGGAATTGCTTGGGGGTGGGGAGGGTGAGATTTAGGATTTCAACATATATTTTGGGGGGACACAATTCAACCCATAATAGTGACTTCATAAAAAAATGAGTAAATTAATAGGTGCATATGTCACATAAGAAAAGGAAGAAGAGAGGAAGGGAAGAAGGGAGGGAGGGAGGGAAAAAAGGAAGGAAGGAAGGAAGGAAAGAAGGAAGGAAGGAAGGAAGGAAGGAAGGAAGGAAGGGAGGGAGGGAAATTTCACAAAACTTCAAATGTCATATCAGGAGAACAAAAGTCATCTCAACCAGGTTTCCTGAATCTGCCCTGATGAGTCATTGTGGGATCGTATTCCTATATATAACTGATTCCCATGAACAGTTCTTTTCCTCTAAGTCTGATGGTTAATTTCCTATCTTTACACCTATTAAGTTGCTTATTTAAAAAAAAAAACAAAAAATTACCTGACGGTCAGTGCTTTACGTTAAACACCCCTGTAGCTTAGGTTAGGATCATGTTTGTTCGTTTACGAGGGAAAGAATTTCACTTCTGAGCTTAACAAGGAGTCTAGTGACCAGTCACATGCCCCTGGCTGTCTCTCCTCCCTTCCCTGACTTGAAGCAGAGCCCTGATGCCCCTCATGTCTTCACCTTACTACCCAACAGAAAGAAAGAAAGGGAGGAGAAAGAAGAGAGAGAGAGAACAAAAGGAAAGAGAGGAGAGAGAGAGGAAGTAAGCGAGCTCGCGCTGTCAGCTCCCATCCTGCAGAGCGGCAGGCAGTGTGGCGTCCTGAGCCGCTGGCCAGAGCACAGGAGACCTGGACTCCGCGTCCCGCTCTGAAACCACGCAGGCAGTCACAGCCTGTCCCTGATCACCGGTTCTCTCACCAATTAAAAACGACGTGCAGGGCCGGCCCGGTGGCGCACTGGAGAGTGCCCCGCTTGGGGAGCGCGGCGGTGCTCCCGCCAAGGGTTCGGATCCCATGTGGATGGAGACCGGTTCCCGCTCACTGGCTGAGTGCAGAGGGGGCGCAACACCGAGGGTTGCAATCCCGTTCCGGTCAGTAAAAAAGACAAAAAGGAAAAAGAAAAAAAAAGCGACGTGCACGGTCGATCTCTGCGCTCTCTTAGCACTGGCACTTGGTAGTTCTAGCCTAGGTGTCCACTCACTGGACAAGTCCACAGAGAGAATCTCTCCCACCAGCCTCCACTTGGAAAATCAAGAACTGATTCTTAAGAGAACTTGAGAACTTCTCATACCCATGACTGATGATAGAGGAAAAAAGAAAAAACAAAAACAGAAACCATAGTCACTCTAAACCAAGAACTGCATGCGTCCTGGTCTGCTGCAGGGAGAGGGTCGGGGACACGGTCACTAGAATTTGAAACAGAAGCGCAGCTGCCTTGCACTGTTGTCCACTCCTTCCAGGCACTTCAGCTCGGTGAGCCAAGACAGCAGGAAAAAAGAACAAACACAAGATCTTCCCTGTGATGTTTTCTAATACACATCATAATCATTAAGTCATGAGATATTTTCTTCTCCAAGAGAATTAAAAATTAAACATTTGGGTGATCTTTAAGACATACATTGTCTGAGGCAGGTGTTTTAGTGGAAAGACTCAGACAGACCTAGCTTTGAATCCCAGCTCTGCCATTCAGGCCCTGAATCAATTTAGCCAAGTCACTCACCTCGGCTAAGCCCGTTTTCCTGTCTGTTAAAACAGGAGTTTTTGCAAGAACAACATGAGAAAATGTGTAAAAAGCTTGCACACACAGTAAACACTTAGGAAATACTAGATTTCCTGTCTGCAATAAGAAATGTATATCTGATCTGTGCTTTGCCAGAATATGAGCGAAACACAAGTCTGCCTGGGGCTCTGCTGGTGCTCTCTGGTAGGTTTCTAGCATCCTTTATGGTAGACCTTCTGCACATGGTCAGTTGTACACGCCTCCATGTATATTGTTAGCAATTCATCTGTGTACTTGCTCAGTATTCCCACTGAAATTCCATGGGGTCTAACATCTCAGGAGTTATGAACTCAAAAGGCCATATGTGTTTATGGCCACTTGAACAGATTCTAAAACAGTAAGAGACACAGAGTAGACATTAACCCATGGCTGCTGGAGAAACCTTGGGAACCCACGTTCTTCCAGTTGCAGCACAGCTGGAATTTATCAGTGGCTTCATTTTTTCCAGTTGACAAGGAAATGGCATATTTTGTCATTTTTGTCAACTAAATGACATGGTCTTCGAAAACAGGGAGTATATCTTTCTTGTTTTACTTTCTGCCCAGCCTTTCAAAGAGTTCTCCCCAAATCGGTGGTATATAAATGTTTAGTTGGCCAACGCTATGTCAAGTTGTAATCATTTAGTTAAATTTAATGTTTAAAATGATAAATTGCTCATTTCCTCTTCTCAAAGAGCTCTTGGAAATTTTTTAAAATCACTAACACACTTCATATACTTTGGGTGTGTATTTTTTAGGTTTTCAAAATTACAAGATTAAAAAGAAAACTATTAAAGAACAAAGCATTCTTCCTTTTAAAAATTTAAATCATCTAGTCAGTTGGAAATTATGAAAAGAAAAAGATAATGGTATAAAATTAGTGTGGATGTGGCAGTAGACAGAATAATGACCCCCCAAAGTACTAATCTACAGAACCTCTGAGTATGCTACCTTTCCGGCAGAAGGGACATTGCAGCTGTAATTAAGGATCTTGACATGGAGAGATTCTCTTGGATTATCCAGGTGATCTCAACATAGGCACACGGTCCTTATTAGGGAAAGAAGGAGCTGGAGAGTCAGCGTCAGAGAAGAGACTATGACAACAGCAGAAATTAGACTCGACGCCACTGCTGGGAGGCGCCCATGAGCCAAAGAGTGCAGGTGGCCTCTAGAAGCTGGAAAACACGGGAACTAATTCTCCCCCAGAGCCTCTAGATGAAATGCTATCCTGTCCACACCTTGATTTTAGCCCATAAAACCCTTTTTAGTACTTCTCGCCTTCAGAACTATAAGATAATAAATTTCTGTTTAGTCATGAAGTTTCTGGTAATGTGTTAGCTCAGCAATAGGAAACTTATGCAGATCAAGTAGAAAAACAATATATATAACATACTAATGTTTTTGGCTTTTTTAATATCAAAAGTAAGAGATGTAAATATCTCTTAAATGTAAGCAAATTTAAAAGATTAATGGATTAATGGTATTTTACTTTTTTTTTTTTTTTTGAGCTTTAGCAGAAAATGGTGTTATCCAAAGGTCACTGGGTAACTCACATCAGACGTTTGGTCGGGCAGCAGTGACACAGCACAGGACAATACTTAAAAGCTGATCCTCACACTGTCCTCACCCACCTTCATTCATGCTACCAGTTCCAGAGGGACCTGCTTCTGCCAGTTCCCCAGCCTTCTGTAAAATCTGTCATGTAAATCTAGATTGTTCTCAGCTTCCCCCACTAGCTTAGGATTCAGCTTTTAGGGTTGAACTCAATTCCTAATTACCCATCTTCTTTCTAGCTTCACAATTTTGTTGCTATTGGCTTCAGTTCTTTTGGGTTGATATCTTTGTGGGTTGATATCTTTGTGGGCTGTTATCCTTAATAGAAAAATTCAATTGACTATAGTTTTAATGGGGTCGTAGGGAAAAAAATATGCCACCTCACCCTAGAAAATATTCAGTGTTTCTTATTCTTAACAAGATTATCCTCCGTGTTGTGGAGGGTGTGTCAACTTGTGGACGTTTTGCTGTTGCATCTGTTTTAGCTTAGCTTTTGCTTTGAGGACTCTCTTTTCTTGCATCCCCAGCCAGTGTCCATGGCTGCAGGAGGGCTAATGAAATCAGGCTAGTTTCAAAGCCATAGCACACATGCCTGCAAAACACATTTCATCTCACCGTCAACATTTGATAGGCGAGAACTGCCGGCTCAATGCATTCTTTCTCTTCTGTGACATTTATCTTGCTAACATACAAAGCAGCACCCATGGCGTCAGCACCATGCTCCCCCTGCTTGGAGCCTTGAGGCGAGCGTATCAGTAGCCAGAGATGTGGGGTGTGGGGTGAGGCGGGAATGGTGCAAGCAAGACGGGGCAGGACAAGTGGCTAAGGGCATGAGACTCATGTCTAATTAAACAAGTATAAAGGCAGTAAGAACGTTGATAAATTTTTAAAAGTGTTTCAGAGGTGAGAGCCAGCAGCCTCGTTGTAGTTTTGGGGTTCAGGCAAAACTCCTGCAGGAGTTAGCTAGGCAGTGTTGGGGTAGTGGGAAGGAGTGAGGCGACCCCACAGAGGTCACGAGGCGGGTCAGGGCACCTCCTGCAGTTCTCCTACAGAAGCCTCACCACTCCTGGCTGGCATGTCCCCACAGGTCTCCCCAATTCTCTGCTGGCCAAGATGACATGGCTATACCACAGCCCTGGACACCACTGATTCACTCTCTTCTTCCCCTAGCAAGCTTGTGTGGCCAGAAAAGACAAGTGTTTCAGAGGTATGGTTTCATGCAGAACATTCTAGAATTAAAATGACTTCAGGGACTTTGGCAGTAAAGTTGAAGGAAACACCCAAAAGTCCAAAGGAAGAAAGCTTTATTGAATTTACAATGCAGAAAATATTTGTAGTTCCTTAGACACTTACATTGCTATAAAAATTATACTTTATGGTATAATTATTAATGGTTTGAAGAGAATTAAACAGTAGAAACGAAATATGGCCCATACTATGACAATGTAAACGATATAAATCAAAATCATAAAACAATTATTCAATACTCAGAGGCCTACTTAATATATACATATGAAATTTCTTATACGCACACACAATAAAAGCCCACAAAAACCATCATTCTGAAGCCGACCACTGTACAAATATGAAAATAAATCTTTATCTTTAACCTCAATTTTATCTTCAGCAGGAGGGCTGTGCAACTTGGGTTTATGCAAATCACATCTAGTGTTAAATAATCAAATGTCACATGTCATATAAAGCAGCAAGTGGAAAAAATAAATTAAGAAAATGCATGGGGCGTAAAGTTAACAGTGAAAAATGTCTCCTTAGCCAACATTATTTTCCATAATGAAATTAAATTATTACCCAATGTATCGGGATATATAAAAAAGGAGTGTAGTATAACTGCAACTTTAAAAGCTCTCAAAGGAAAAACAGAAACAAGGTGAATTACTTTCATAGTAATATACAAATGTATCAAATTAAGTGTAAGTTCAAAACATTAAATATTTTTGTCCTTACCAAAAATACATTTTATATTTGATGAAAAACACACCTTCATGAAATCGAAATGCTGGTAACAATCATGATCTCCCAGCAATGCAGCTAGTAGAGCTTTAAGTAGCTTTTCTTTAAACAAGATTGCCAACCAGAGCTATAAGTCTCTCATTTGGATTATGTTGCCAAAATATTTATCCGGAATCAAACAGTTAAAGATGACTGGATTGTCTATCAGAGGCACCTATGTCATCTCCTAATCAAGTCGGGTGCACTGGCAGTGCAATCCAGAGACAAAGACCATGTTAACACTTCTGTATTAAAGGTACACTCTTATTTACAGACTGTAAGACAAATATTGAGACACTTTGGAGAAAATAAATAAAGGCAACATGGTAACACATATACTAACACAGTTTTGTGCAATTGCACCAAAAGCGAAACACATGTCCCATATATCAATACATATATATCAGATCCAACCTCACCCGGGCTCGAGAGAGGCCACTGAGACAAACAGAAATAGCAAAACTTGTTTCACCACACCAACAAATATAATAACCCCACCCCACCCCTGTTTATTTTGACAATTCCTCATGAGCAAGGCATTCTTTCTGGTCAGAAATATAATCATTTTTTCTGGGACCAAAAAACATAAAACAGGAATTCATGGTAGACCTGAGGATAAATCCAGGTTTTCAGTAAAAATACGAGATGTGTTCAATAGGGAGAAGACACGCTTTTAAAAGCTAAATGATGTCATAGCTATTTATAATCTTTGTATGTAATGTATCTGGTCAATTTCCATTTCTTAAAAAATGAAGCTTGGGATATTTAAGGCTTGGTCATAAAAACCATAATCAGAAGAGGGATTGCTACATGGAATTGCTTTGATTCAACAAAAAGAAATGGTTTTTAGCTTGCATGATACCATAAATAGCAGCTTTTATTTAAGTTTGTCAGCAAGCCAATTGGGGCCTGTTCCTATATGAATCAAGGTAAGTTCAAATCTCTTGTTGCGAATGACTTCACTGACTCAGGCCACTGAAAGCCAGGTGTCTTTAGCCCACGCGAGGGTCAGGTGTTGACTCCTTTGGCTCCTAGACATTTCAGTGGGGAAGCCTGGGAGGCACTACAGGTTCCAGCAGGACAGCAACACCAACCGGGTCACTGGCGATGAAAAGTCACCATCATATGAAACAAAGGACTCTGACTCACCTTTCTTAATGCCAATTCCTCTTTTAAAGACATTATTTCCCAAAACCATGCAAAATATTTCTTTCATTGTTCATTTTAAGGAAGGTCATGCTCACAACTAGGGGAAGTTAGGAGATCTGCATTATATTATAGAGTATGCTTTTATACCATGCTTTGAAATAAGCATGAATATTTTCCTTTCCCAGAATGTTAAATCATTCTAAGTGTTAGTGTATTTTTTTTAATGAAAAATGAGTATAATTCACATACTATTAAATTCACCGTTTCACAGTATACAATTCAGTGGGTTTTAGTATATTCAAAAAGGTATGCAACTATTTCTACTATTCTAATTCCAGAATATCCCCATCATCCCCAAAAGAAACCACACACCCATCAGCAGCCACTCCCAGTTCCTCCTTTTCCTCAGTCCCTGACGACCACTCACTGGTGTATTTTTTTAAGTGAAGAGTGTCAACTTTCCCGGGCTCTGTATTTTAGTAGTATGTGACTTTACCTGTTTCATTAGAATTTTTAATACTGAATTTAAGCCATGGACTTCATAAGTATTCAAAGATGATAAAATACCCTTTTTTATACATAACTATTTTTGTCTCAAAAATGTTTTCTTTATACATAAAAAAATAGGTTTTTCTATTTCCACTGGAGCCTAAGACATTACCCTTTTTTCCTCAATTAAATTTTATTCTTATTTCAGAAGCTAGAGAAAATCAACACTCCAATATTTTAAAAGTAGGAATAACTAGAGTCCTTACTACCTGTGGGTCGTGGTGTTCGCCTTCCTACTGCTCAAAGTGCCAAGCTGCTTGTTTTATGAATGAGGAAGCGGATCCAACATGGGCTAGTGAAATGTCCAATATCCCAAGGCTAGCTCAGAGCAAAGCTAGAAGCAGAACCCCTTTTACTAATACTCAAGTATCAAATATTTTAAGTAACTGTCATCCTAGGTTACTTACAAAGTCAGCTACCATACGATGTTCGTACGTTTCTTCTATAACTTTGATCTGAGCATGTGATTTTTTTGCCACTTAAAAAAAATTTTAAAAAGCATGTACATGTTCTCTTTTAAGACTCTGTAGGGACAAGACAAGTCTTCTTAACCAGAGGGCCCAAATCACTCATTGAGATAAAACAAAGAAGAGCTGAGGCTCTGGAGGGACCCGAGAGCACAGTTCAGGTTTCCCATGCTTTCACGCTCCCCATGACAGGGTCAGTAGGATGCACCGCTCCATGAAGAATCAAACGAGTCTCACAAATTCAGTATTCTGAAATGAAGGCTGCATAGGCCAAGGATGTTTGGTATTTAACTATTGCAACAATTCTTCATATGTGCTGACTTTTTGGAACTGGTCCCAGTCAGATTGGTAATGGATTTGCTGTCATCTGTGTCGGTTCTTTTTTTCACTTCCCTAGAGAAAGAGGGAGAAAAAGAGAGAAAAAGAGAAAATTACTGAGGTACAAAACTAAACCACAAATGGCTCTGTAGAAATAAAAATGGCAACACTGAGTGTTTGCATGAGTCATCTACAAACACCATTCTAAATGTTTTCTAGATGTTGATTTATTTAATTCTCACAAGAACCATATGAATTTGTTGTGCCCCATTTTATATGGAAGGAAATGAAAGCAAAAAGAGGTTAAAACATTTCCCATAGAAGATATACAAATGGCCAACAGACACATGAAAAATGCTCAACATCACTCCGCATCAGGGAAATGCAAATCAAAACCACACTGAGACGTCATCTCACCCCAGTTAGACTGGCTACTACCGAAAAGACAGAGAATAACAAGTGCTGGTGAGGATGCAGAGAAAAGAGAGCCCCCCACACTCTTGGTGGACTGTAAATTAGTGCAGCCACTTTGGAAGACAGTACAGAGGTTCCTCAAACAACTACAGACAGATCTTCCATACGATCCTGCAATCCCACTGCTGGGGATATACCCAGAGGCATGGAAATCATCACGTCAAAGGGAATCCTGCACTCCCATGTCTACTGCAGCTCTATTTACAGTAGCCAAGAGTTGGAACCAACCTAAATGTCCATTGTCAGAGGACTGGGGAAGGAAAACATGGTATATCTACACAATGGAATACTACTCTGCCATGAAAAGGAATGAAATCCTGCCATTCGCAGCAACATAGATGAACTTAGAGAAAATTACATTAAGTGAAATAAACCAGGCACAGAAAGAGAAATACCGCATGTCCTCAATCATAAGTGGGAAGTAAAAAATAAATAAACAAAAGAGGGAAGGGAGGGAGGGAGGAAAAAAAAGAAGGAAAGAAAGGAAAAGAAAGGAAGGCAGGGAGAAAGAAAGAAAGAAATGACAATCACAATAATATGTTGAACTTTCAAAAGGAGAGAACAGAAAGGTGGGAAAGGAGGAGTGTAAGAGAGGAAGTGGTAAAGGGCCATGAAAAACAATTACATTGAGTAATGCTGCATATACTAATTATCCTGATTTGAGCATCACATATTGCACACAGGTACTGATATTCAACTCTGTACCCCACAGATATGTACCATCAACTATGTTAAAATTAAAACAAAATTTTTTAAAGAAATTTCCCTTAGGTCACATGAATGAACAAGTGGATTCAAACCATGCAGACTGGCATAGAACCTGTATTCTGAGCACCAGCCACACACACACACACACACACACACACACACACACGAACACATATACATGTGTGCAGACACATACATATATATACACACACAGAGACATATATATGAATGTGCACACACATGCACACCCACAGACACATACACATGTATACACACATGCACACCCAGACACAAGCACACACATACATGTGTACACACACACACAGGCACACCTACACACAGTCACACACACATATGCATGTGCACACACACACTCACACACAGGCACACACGCATATGCACGCATACACACACACCCACAGACACACACACACCCACCTCTTCCCCTCACTCTCCTGAGGTTTCAGGGTGCTGTACAGTCTGCCACACACACAACTCACTCCTCAACCTTTTGGAGCCTGGCTTCCATCCCCAAGTAATGCTTTTATAAGCATTATAATGTTTTATAACCATTCTTTAATTATACACGATAACAGAGCTATCAATGGATAGTTAAAATCCAGAAAAAAAAAAATCTACCTTTTGCTTCTTCCTAAGTTTCTTTTAGAATTAACCAGTAGAGGCAACACTGACTAAAAATGTCTTACTCTCCGAAATCTTGCTAAGAACCCCTAGGGAAGTGTCCTTCCAAGTAAACCCTGGGATGCCTGTGAAATGTGAAGACCCTGGAGCTCCTCTTTCAACAAACCAGATGACCACCTCTGCGGGCGAGATGAATGTGACAGCTTGTCCCCACACAATCCCACCCCTCCTTGTCACTGGAGCTCTGCCCCCCACTCCATGCGGCTCCCGTGGTCAAGGCTGGCTGTCCGCCTGCTTTGACAAACAGACATGAGATAAATGGCACTCTGTAACTTCCAAGCCCACGTGTTAACAGTGCCTGGCCTCTTTAGCCTCATCCCCCTCGGGGCTTTGTGCTGCCATTTAAGAAGTCTAGGGTTCCTTAATGGAGAGAGGCCACCAGAGTGGCCTTGGGGAATGAGATGCCACATGGACAGATGCCAAAGGGAGGAGCATCCTCGTGGCAGATATCCAGCCAGAGCCTCCACCCCAGTAACCATCTGATTGCAAATGCAAGAGACGGCCCAAGCAAGAGCCACTGAGGAACCTTCCAGTGGAGATCCACCCAACTCTGGTCATCATAAGAAATAAAAACTGTTTCTGTTTTAGCTGACTAAGTTTTGGGATGGTTTATTATGGAGCACTTAATTGAAACTACTGGGAATCTACATATATCCAGTAGGCCAGCATTGTTCAACAGGAATATAATGTGATCCACATATGCCATTTAAAATTTTTTAGTGGCCACATTTTAAAAATGTAAAAATAAACAGGTGAAATTAATTCGGTTAATATATTTTATATAACCCAGTATAGCAAAAATATTATTTCAGCATGTAATCAATAAAAATATTTTTAATGAGATATTTTACAATTTTTATACTGTCTTCAAAATCTAGTACATATTTAGTACATAAAAGTGGCTAGTGGTTACCAAATTGGCCAGTGCAGCTTCAGAAGGCGCTGATACATCCTAACTTTTGAAAACCACTGCACTGTGAGCCAGAAAGGAGATATTCTCTGCAGGACACCAAAAACACAAAACTAATTCTTGCCGTAGGCCAGCTAATAAATGCTATGATATACATTTTCACATTTTTCTTATTTAATACACACACCCCTGACAGGTGGCAGGTGGAAGGATGCACAATTCAATCCACAACGCCCCACAAGACTCATTTCAGACTTCTGACCTCTAGAACTGTCGGACAATAGATGTGCTCTGTTTAAGCCACTCAGTCTGTGAATCTGTTACAGCAACAACAAAAAATTAATACAACTTCCAAATGCAAAATCTCAGTCATTTTGTCATTCAACAAATGCCCAGTTTATGCCAGGCTCTGGGACCCTCAGCTAGTGCCCTTTGAGGGAGAGACAGGTGTCTAAATAAAGAATTACAAGGTCCCAGGAGAGCTGCTGACACACATGTGCAGTGTGTTGCAGGCTTCGTGGAAAGGGAGCTTCAGGGAGACTTTGACGCTGGAGGGGCCTCTTGAGAGAACAGGAATTTACCTGCAGTTAATGAAAGGAGACTCCAGGTGCTGGAAACAGCAAGCAGTTATGAAAGAGCTCGGCCATGACTGGGCACAATGTTTGCTGCATCTATAGATAATCACTCATTTGGAAAAAAAGATAAGAGATTCAACCAGAAAGGTAGGTAAGGTCAGGCTAAGAGTCCATATGCTAAGGAGCATGGACTGTATACTGTAGGTAGGACACTGATGTAGGGTTATAAGCAAGAAAGTAAATATTAATTGGATTTTTAATTATAAAAATTACCCTGATGACTGGGTGGAGGATGAACTGATATCTGGAGACACTCTGCAGCAGAAGCTCCTGCACTAAGCCAGGGAGGAAATTTTGAGGCCTGAACCAAAGCAGAGAGAGAGAGATAACATGGATTCAAGAGAGATAAAGAGGACCCTGAATCAGTAGGACCCAGAACCCACCGAAGGTAGAAGATAAAGCAAGAGAGAAAGGAAACAAGATTGACTCTAGGTGACTATATTTTAATTATAATTTTGGTAGATTCTGAGAAAGGGGTCTACAGAATGAGGAACAGTTACCATTACACATTAGGACTTGGGCATGTTGAGTCATTATGTTTATGGAACTTCCGGTTGGCAGTTCAGAATATGCTTATGGGAATGTAAAAAGTGGTGGGGTTAAAAATGCAGAAACTGAAGTCACCAGCTATAGATGGTTCCAGAAGCTATGGGGATAGAAGACATTAGGCAGAGAGAGAGAGAGGGTAAGCGAGAAGTGTGCAGTAGGGAATCCTCAGACAGCCAACATTTAAGCAGCAAGCCAGTGAGTGACTCAGGTTAGTACGGAGGAGTCCCGACTGCCACTTACTAGCTGTGTCACTTTGAGAAAGCTGATGAAGCATTCTAATTCCCCATTTTCTCATCTGTAAAATGGGTATAATAATCAAAGCATCCTCACAAGACAACTCCCATCTCTTCCTTCTGCAAGGTCTAATGGCCTCGTTCAGCTACATACTATATAGCTGCCTAGTCATATATTTTCATTTTTTCTCTCTAATCTTAAATTGCAAGGCCTGTCTTTTATTCCCTTGATATCTCTATTGAACCTAGTACAGGACTAGGCACATGCTAAGTACTCATAATAATGCAGACATTATTGAATCTGAAAGCGAATGTTAAGGGGAAAGTGTATACCCATGTCTTTCACCCGGCCTTCAGCATCTTTAATCCACCAAAACTGCAAGCATGTCCAATGTTACAGAACTCAGAAACATACAATTCCAAACATCTAAAACAGGTTCGAGCCTGGGAAAATTAAGTTACCTCCCCCAAAACTGCCATGCGCTCAACAACTGCATTTTGAATGACTGAATCTTTAGATAGATTTATATCCAAGGGACGCAGCTCTTGCACTTAACTGATAACATCAGCCTGAGCTTTTTATGTTTTTCTCTAATTTTAGTCTGTTGATCAATTAAATGCCTGCTGAACTTGAATCTATTACAAAATGTTTAAATCCTGTGGTTCTGGTGATGGCAAATTTACTCACCAACGGGACAGTGGTGGTAAAAGATGACCCATCAGCCCTGTAGGAAAACTGCATTTCTAGGAGAAACTTCTCCTGGGATTGACAGGTTTTCTGAGAAAAGGCAGGGTAGTTCAGGTTGTCAATCAAACATTTATGGCTTCCCTTTAAAAGCAAATTCTGTTTCAGATGCAAACCCATATACTCTTCTAGGTCAAGCTTTATGACATGACATGGCGTAGAAGGGACTGTGTTGTGATCACCCTATGAGATCTACATCGAGAGCTCATGTGTTTTGCGTTACACATAACTTTCTAATAACGGTTGTAAAACTTTTTAAAATGATCATTCTGCCTGTGGAAACTGTAAGATTTCCATTTAAGACTTGGGTACTTTGACAAGCAAATCTGAAGGCAGAGTGTAAAGCAATTACAGTCTTCACATATAGGCTCTATCTATAATTTTTATATTTGACACATTGCTAACATAACTAGAGGCCCCGAACCAGGCCATAATGCAGTAACAACAATTAAAAAAAAAAAAACAACACTCCACAATAAGTGATTCACAGAAGCTTGTCTGATTTCTTTGATTGTTTAAAGCTTAAAAAAATAACTATGATCTGACCATTACATAGCTGAAGTGACCTCATTATCAAACAGCCTTTGCATGCCAGGTGTCTTATGTAAACAAACACAAGCCCGTGTCTAAGCTACGCTGTACACAGGGCTGATGCTTGGCTGACCCAACGTGCCACCCCAGAGCAGATGGGCAGAAAGGTGGGTCACGGCCTCTCCCATCTTTATGATACAATAATAAGACTCGATTCTGCACTCTGGGTGTGACTGGGGCACTTTGGAGCCATTTAACTTGAATATGACCCCATAAGACAATTGAGCATTGAATAGCAATTGTATTCAATGGAGTACAGGCTATTATGTTAGAATCATAGACTGTGAGACTTAGAAAGGACCTCTGAGATCATTTTAATCAGCCCTCTCCCTCATTTCACTGGTTAGAGATGCCTAAAGCAAGAGAGGGACTTGTTGCAGACTCCGTCACTAGCTAGCAGTGGACTGAAGAATGGACCATGTGTCTCCTGACTTTTCAATCCTTCAACCTGCTGGGCGGCAGGCGGAGCTGCGTGCAAGGCCTGAGCCGCAGCATCCTCTGCTGCAGTGTGGGAGCGGCGATTCCGTCCTCCACTGACGAAGGCTAAGGCAGCACCGAGCTCCGGTCGAGCCCTGGGCCCAGGGATACTCTGAAGACCTGTGGGTCCTCTGCACTCCCAGCAGCCCCAGCATCACTTCCATCCAGGAATCCTCAGGTACATGTGAGTGAAACACCAACACAACCATGTGAAAAAGCGGAGATGCCGACCAAGTCAGCAGTTATCCCACCTTTGGAAAAGTCAAACACTGCATTTCATTGAATTCTGTCCCCTTCACTGAATGTAGCTTGACAGGCCAAAACGGCTGGGGCTCCCTATGAACCCCCGGGGGCATGGAATCCCTTATTTGACCCCATGCACAAAGGTTTTACTCTCGCTCTTTTTTCACAAATGTGATATTAGCCCATGATTCTCCTATTAATCACAGACAAATTCAGTTGAATCTTTGCTTTTTTCCCTACCTGTTCTAGGTCACACTCAAAGTTAGCATTGTTTTTGTTTCAAACAAAGATGATTTTCACTGCTCTAGGGGAAGCAGCTACCTCTCCCGAACTAATGTTAAAGGGGAAAGTGCTCAAAGACACTAAGTGTGAGCCCAGGCATCTGCCGGCCCTGCCACACTCATGCAGACAGGCTGTCCCAGGACCTGTCTCCTGATCCTCTCCAAACATTCTAGGAACAGAATTCTATTCTCTTAGGCACTATGAATACCAAACCACTAACTGAAAAGCAGCATTGAAAATACCGCCACGTATTGTAACCATCAAAGTTTACTAGCGGAAGAGGCCAATTATCCCACTAAAGTTAAGATGCTTATATAGTGTCACAAATAATCAGAGAAAGAATTACTTCCCTAAAATGTGTTTTTAACTTTGTCTGCAATTAAATATCATTGTCCTAAATTTTGTTAACGTACATTTTTATTTTTTCCCTTTTTTTTTTTTTTTGGATATTTAATCTCTCTAGGCCAGTAAAGAATCATCTTTTCGTCTGTGGCAGAAAACCAAGTGGAAGAGGTAAATTTAATAGACAATGTTGTTAGTTCTTAAGAATACTTCAAGGATTAAAACAGGCACATTTATATCAAGGTTCTTTAATGATGTAATTTTCACTTTAATCCACATCCCAAAATGTTATTTATTACTAACACCATTGCCCTAACTTAATAATTACCTAGGTAATAATTGTGACAAAGTGTTTCAGACGGCTATGATATACAATTTGCTTTGCTGGGGTTTTTTCTCCTTTACCCAGGAAAATGTCATAATATGTAGCTGCATTCATAATAGCCTCTTGTGTTCAAAATCTGGTTCCTGGAATGATTCATACAAGTCAACTATTAGCTTTGTGGTGACATTTTGCAGAAATGTCAACGATACCTCAGATGCACCTGCTTGGTTTGGCAGTGAAGCTATTTTACCAACGTTCACAGTGAACAAGCAACATTACCAGTTTTTACAACAATCCACGTGTATTTGCTTCTCCTACCATGACAGGAAGACAAGGCAGTGCTTTCCAATGCATATATTCTAACTGCACATTATGGTCAAGAAATTTGACACATGCACTGACCACGTGAAAATTCAGTCCCACAGCCAGTATCCCAAACATGAAGCAAAACGTTACCGAGCAAGGTGGAGGACAGCTTCCACGATGTTGGAACCGTCTTTGGCACTCGTCTCACAGAATAACGCCCCATAGGTCTGCAGAAAAGAAAGAGACACAAACAAACAAAGCCTTTCCTCGAGTTCAGTGGAATTTTAGCTTTAAAAATCAATAAGATAAAACAATAATAGTTTCCTGTTAAGCATGCTAAGAGTGACTAATAGCTAAGAAATTGAATTCAGAGTTTCAACACTTAAAAAAGAAATAAGTTTGAGCATAGTTATTCCAGGAATGGTTCCTAGTCAGAGGATTTTTATTTTGCATTTAAAAATGTATATAAAATTTCACATTTTAAGGTTATTTGCAACAGTCATACACATGCTACCAAATGTTCTCTATCAAGTTATTTGAGAGAAATAAAAATGATAGCTTTCAAGGTAACCATAAGATCAGCAGCTCTCACACACCCTCCTTCGCACTATCGCCTTCTCCCATCAGGATCCAGCAGCATCCGTGTTGCTGAAACCAATGGGACATTTTCTAGTCCTCTATTCTTTAACCTCCCAGCAGTTATGTGTGTGATCGTTGATAATATCACTCTCTTGCTTCAAACTTTTCAGGTCATGTTCAAATGCTTTTCCATGGCCACCAAGGCCCCACTTGATATGCCCTGGCCAACCCTGCCAGCTATACCTCCCACCGTCCCTGGCCTCCCCCAACCTCAGGGCCTTTGCACCTGCTCCTCCCATTACACCTAGGTTACCCCCTTCCCCTTCCACCCCACTTCACCAGTCTGACTCCTATCTAAGTTTTAAGTAATCCTTCCTTGAAGTTAAGATTAAGTCTTTTCTAACCCTGAAGGTCCATGTTAGGTCTTCCTACTATAACAGCTCACTGCACTCTGTATTTTTTCTGCACAGAACTTGCCAAGGTAACTGCTGAAATTATTTTGGTGTGTCTTTGTTTGAAAAGCTGGAGACATTTTTCTCTTACTAAAGGAACTGAAGACATTTTCTCTTACTGTGGGCCTGGGTGTGGGTTAAACAGTGGGGACCCACTGTGACAAGGGGAGGACATGACGGCTGCTGCTCTGGAGCAGGGAGAGAGAAGAACCAGAGAACAGGCAAAGACTCCACCACGGGCCCTTTACGCAGGAGCCCCCAGATCCACAGAACGTGTATGAAAATCATAAAATGAATGTATTTCTAGTAGAAACCATTAGTGATGCTGCTGACTTCTATACCAAGGACATTGTGGGGTGAAGCAGAAACTGCTTTTGAGGATCCAAGTGGGTGGGGGTCACTCTGAGGAAGCAAGGAGAGGGGATGAGCTGGCAAGCAGCTGGGAAGCACCAGATGGCGAAGGCGCCATGGCACAGAGTTTGGCACGTGGGTCACATGAGTCAAATGTCTGCCTCCCCCAGGCAGTAAACTATGCGAGGGCAAGGACTGACTGCTTTTTTCTCTGCTCTTCACTGAGCACATAATAAAGGGTTTGTCACATGGTGGATACAATTAAATACGTGTTGAATGAATCTCCTCTGCATTTCATTGTCCGGTTTTGATGTTCACCACATTTGGTTTACAGTTCCAAAATTTAAAACAAGAAAATATGGGGGCTGGCCAGTTAGCTCAGTTGGTTAGAATGCAATGTTATGACACCAAGGTCAAGGGTTCAGATCCCCTTACTGGCCAGCCACCAGAAAAAATAAGATTTTCCAACTTGAAAGAGTAAAAGTGAAACTTGTTTTTAAAGTTCACATACACATGCTACCGAGTAGTCCTTTTATGGTGCTGGTGACAGAAGCATCAAATCAGACTGTTGTAGCATTAACTAATTTGACCCAAGGTGTATCCATATACTGGTCAGACAAGTCATAGGAGGGCCACGTAGCATTCTGACACAGTGACAGTACTGGAAGAATAAATACTGCCCACAATAAAAATCTGGACAGGAATGAGCTTAATCCTCTGTACAAATGCATAGCCAAAAATAATGTTAGACTATTTCAAGTAAGCACAAATGTAAGAGAAGCAAAGACGACTTCCAATTCCCTTCCACCCAGGCGAGATATGGCACCATCTCCCGCCCCTTGGCATTGTGTAACCCTCTGGAACCAAACCCATCTTTTCAAAACAGGACTCCCATTCTTTTTCCTTTTCCTGGATTCCAAGACTAGAGAAGATTCCAGGAAGTGGGTGAGAGGGAGACGGCAGGATGATGTCAGCTTCTCTTTGTCAGTGACACTCAATGGGGGAGAATGATCGTGTGATTGTTTCACCCACATGAGGGACTGAGTCCTCAGTGTCATAACTTACACTTATGAAAGGGGAGAGGTCACTGGAGTCCCACCTGTGTAGGAGGGACAGACACCCCATCAAACAGGGCAGAGGTTTGTCAAAGAACCTCTTAAGTGAAGGTAGACAAAAAGTAAAGGCCACCGACTATGAAGCCATTAAACCACCATGTCCTCTTCCAGTTCAGACCCACCCGCACTCTTACCATGGCCAGTTTTTCTCCAACGTATCCTGTGACACATTTTTGTTCCTTTGTAGTAGCACTGTCACGAAGATCAGCCTTATTTCCTACCAACATGATAGGGATAGTCTCATGGGCTGCATCCTGCCATGAAGAAGAGAAAAACATTGGGCATACATAAAATCCTGGACATATTATAATAACAATGACGATGACAGCAGCAGCAGCAGCAGCTACCATTTTCCGATCTCCCCGTGTGCCAAATGATGGATAGAGAGCATCTTTACACCTCAAAATGCCCTGGGAAAACTGAAATTCAGAGAGGTTAAATATGAACACGGAAGGGTCAGGGCCTGGGGCCAAACTAATTCCATAACCCCTGCCCCGACACAACGTTCTGTCCTCAGGTTAATGGAAAGGTAAAGGCACTGGGATTAATCAGCTTTACAGCAAAAGAAACATGTATTTGCTCTTTTCTTATCTCTAGCACACAGAGCACTACCAACCATTATAAACTCAGGAGGCATGACCACAGAATTATATTTGGCTGTGGTGCCCACATAATTTTCTACAACTTTCACTACAAACAATGGTGATTACAAGTCAACTTCATTATCCCAGGTACAAAACAGAGAAGTAATTCTGCAGCTATCATAGGTCAAAAAGGAAATTTGGAAGTTCCACGCTCACTGCTCTCTGGTTTACAAAAGCGAACTGTGAAAGTCCTAAAGGTCAACTTTTTTTTTACATGAAGAGTCAATTAACAATCACTCAAAGTAATTCTAAGGATACTGCTCCCAAAGCAGCATATGTAAATTGTTATGCTGCCCAGCATTCTCAGGACGTGCATGGAAGTCTGAGACCTCCCCCCAGCCATGTGCTGCTGTGTGAGGTCAGGCAAGTCTTTTCAGGTTTCTGCCTCAATTTCCCATCTGTAAAATGAAAAGATTAATAAGGGAATACCCCACCTCGGCAAGCTATGATGAAGAAGATAACCCGACTAGCACAGGGAGCAGGTTTCTGGTTCCTAAACAAAAAGCAGCAGCAGCCTAGCAAAAGCACATGGAAATGACGCTCTGCAGTGCCTACAGATATCTGGGGGCTCATTCAGTTTGGTGCAATACCTGACATAGGATCAAGAAATGAGCCTTAAAATGAAATTATATTTGACTTCGTCTCTCTTCAGATTCTTTTCTTCTGGCTGAAGGTACCAGAGCATAGTATAAATAAAAGAGTGAAGAAAGTAAAATCCCAGCCCCCAAACCAGCTGCTCCCCTCACTAATGAGTTCATGCACCGTGCTCTTTGGTGATCTCAGAACTCAAAGGAGCATTACTTAGAAGTCATTGACCAAATATTCATCTAAGCAAGCCAAGAATCTGAGCATCTGAATGACTTCCCAAAGTCACATAGGTAAACACGGTGCCTCCTTCAAGTCTCGACTTAAATGTCACCTTCCCGGTGAGGCTAGCCTGGTCACAGTGACGAAGACTGCAGCCACATCCTCATCATGAGGCCCGCCAGCCTGCTCTCCTTTTGTTTCTATAACATTTATCACTTTCTATCACATCCTTTCTTCCACATTTATTTATTTATTTTGCTTCTCATCTGTCTCTGCACTAGAACACAAGCTCCATAAGGATGGGATTCTTAGTTTTACTGACAGATATATCTCAAAAACCTAGCACAGTACGGGCACACAGGAGGTACTCAAAGAATATTTCTGAATGTGTAAAAGTCAGGAAGAGATCTCATAGCTCAAGTCTCTCCACTCAGCTATTACCCAAACGTTCAATCAGTAAATTATTTATGACAGGTAAAAACATGTCCATGATTTTACTTGATCCATAACTCTATTAACCAAATTCTGTAACCCAGCAGCTTTTCATCGAAGCGTAGCAATTATCAATCAGAGGGTCCATTCACCACTGACGGTCCGCTGCTCCCCCATCCTCTGGCCTCTTCCAGTGATCACCCCATTCATTTCTACCCACACACTCACAGAGGCCATATAAATTGTCCCTATAGGATGTCCTCAAGTTAGAAACAGCGAGCCATGGAGAAGCTTCATTGTGCCCATTTTTTCTAAGGTGAAAGTCAAATGCCACGTGGTATCTAATTTCTTCCCCCTGTAAAAAGTTCAAGAATTCATCTTGAATTTGAATAAAAAGGAATAGTTTTATTCCTTTTCCGACCCTATCAAAGGTGTTACCAATGGCTGAAAAGGTAGGTAGGTGCTTAGCAAATTATGGCAGTGGCCACTTTATGTTGGGGCCATTTCACTGGGGCTGACCTTACCTTTTGTTCCGCCTTTTCTCAACCATATCCAAAGATTTAAAAGACTAAGTCCAAAATTTCAACAACAAAAAGCTTTGCTCTAGAGGTTCAATGCCAGTGTGCAGAAGCCAGCTGGGACAATCTGTCACTCTCTGGACTCACTGCTCCACCCCAGGGAACTGCGTTTGTGCCCTCAAGCGGACACCTCTCCTGCCTGTGCTACCTGTGACTTGGAATCCCCTTCTTGACACAAAGGCTCCTCCTATTAATCTGCTGCTCACTCTGGTGCTTTATCAAAGAAGCAACCAGTGAATCGGGAGGTCTGAGTGAAGCCCTCCTTCCACGCCTAAAAGCAAATGCCACACATTTTCTCTATGCCTCAGGTTTTTCATAAAAGTGAAAATAATATGTTCCTTATTTCCCTTCCCAGATGCTAGAGTAATGAATAGATCATATGGAAAATTTCATGAAGTAAAAATGTCACATAAATGTGGACACACTTCATTGAATTTATAATCATTTTAAGTGATGACATTTCATTTGAACAAAGTACATATTTATTTATCATTGTCAAAGTCTTATCACCAGTTGCAATTGGTCATTTTTCACATTCCTTCTTTAACTAGAAAGAAAACATTCACTCCAGAGGCTAACATAAGATCAAGCAGTAATCAGTCCTCTGCTCAGCCCCTAGTGTAATTTAATGCCTGTTTAAAATTATGGATAAAACAATACTTACTTGAAAAGTTGTATTAGCCACTAGTTTTCTAATTTTTCAAGGGTGTGTGCTGAACTAAACCTTGAACTGTAGTTCTATGTTGATTAACACCTGTTAGCAGCACACTAAATGTGGCCAATATTATTTCCTAGTTTTAAAAACTGTTTACCACGAAACCAGAGGATATGAAAGCTCCTCACACAAGGGACACCATTTCACTGAGCCAAAAAAGCACAGATGTCACCTCACATGTTTAGAATAGCAATTGGTATTTCAGTGGCACCGTGAGATATCTACAGAGCCCAGATCACTCCCAGAATAAAGCTGACAGACAGAAGTGGGACGTGGGCAAGTGCTCACACGCACGTGGTGTTTCGCCTGCACCTGTAACCCACGTGGAGGCCCCGCGCACACCCAGCCACGACAGACACCCAAACACACCACGTCCCTGTCTGTACCAGCGGCTGCTCCCCAGGCTGCCTGCGCCTTCACTTGCTTACAATGAAGTTCTGCCTTTACCTGTAAGAAAACGCGGAAGTTTCATTCCCAGAAGCTCCTGCCTGTAGTGTCCTTGGCTTTGGGCACACTTGCCCAGCTCCTGAGGAAGAGACCAGAGCTGCCAGTGCCACTGGAAACTCTGCCTCCAGCACTGATCCTCCCTCAGTGGGTTCTGATCAAGTTCACTCCATCAAAGAAGAGCAACAGCGTTTCCCAAGACAGCCTGTAACTCCCCGTGCAATTTCCTGTGTCTCCGTTTTGATTTCTTACCTCGATCATATCTACCCACTCCCGAACGTGAAGAAAGCTTTGCTCACACGTGACGTCGTACAGCAGCAACACGCCGTCTGCCCTTCTGAAATAGGACTTGGCGATGCTTCGGAATCTGGGAAGGGGAAGTGCACGGTCAGTCGGTGCTGGGCTGTTTTGTTCTTCACCTCCTTTTTGCTCATTTTTTCTCATCTTCTAAAATCAGCCCCAATTGTGAAGAATCTAATGGCAACATATCACTGTAATGCAGCCATCTGCAAGGCCTCGACTGACCCAGCGGAAGGTCATAGGATGAGACTTGAAGCGACTGATTGAGAAAAGCCAGTCATTTTCTCCACAAAACATACCCAAGAGCATCTACAAATCCCAAAGTGTAACCAGGACCAGGTTGACAGTGTAATTTCTAAAGATTTCAACCTCAGCAGCAAGCTCCCAGAACCCACAGAGGAGAACAGAGGGGATGCTTCAAGGATGTACATGAGAGAAAAATTACTTTCATGGGGTGGGTAGGGAGAGCTGGGGTGGGTGGCAGGAGAACTAACAATGTCACCACGACTTGCCAGATGCTTCACATACACGGGGCAGGGGGCTCCCCAGGGGAAGAGCATACATCCACACGTATGTCCTAACTCTAAACCAAGTGCCATATTTTACAAGTATTCTCAATACAGCCATGGCAACCACAAATATTTTGAAATACTGGAATTGCAAGTCTGCTAGAGAACATGAGCTCCATGAGGGCACATATGTGTGCGGGTCTGCCCATCACTGAATCCGAGCACAATGAAGAGAGCCTGGCACAGGGACAGGCACCCACGTTTGTCTGCCGAACAGCTGGACAGAATCAAGATAAGGCGGCATCACCAGATTAGTCTGCTATCTGGTCTGTGCCTCTGCCCTGGAACCAGGGGGAGCTGACTAAGTCTCTCTCCCATCATTCATCACTCCACAGCTAAGTAGCCCTAACACTGTCACTGCCTTCAGGAGTGTGGCCTCACCTAAACACTCTTGTTAGGAAAGGGCTCTCTTTGTCCCAACCAAACACCAGCTCAAAGGAAGCTTAATGAGCCTCTTCTCACACACTGATAGATGAGTAAAGGAGGAGAGGACGTGGAGAAAAGATAAGCATTGTTGAAATTATAATATACTTCGTAATTATCTGCATCTTAGAAAGCATATTATAATTACGTAATTATGAGTACAAAGGTCAGCAAACACCATACACGGCTTGGCCATGCAAACCCAAGCAGAGCCCAAAGCATCATGAAAAGCACTTGCCTCTCCTGGCCAGCCGTGTCCCAGAGCTGCAGAACTGTTCGCTCTCCATCTACAATGAGAGTCTTCATTTGGAAATCCACTCCTGAAAAGGAATACGAGAGTCAAGAACATGATGTAAACAATTCCGCTGGCTTTTTACTTTCAAGCCCTCTGTAGATGAGACAAAAGCCAATAAGCCAAAGCTCAGTGAGCTAGAGAGGAATGTGCACGGCCTTCAGGGACAGTGACCTTCAAATTCTAATTATAAGTCAGGCCACATGTGCGTGCAGACGCACCGTCTGTAGGTGGGCTGACCTGGGGAAGGACTTAACGTACGAATGAACAACGGGAAAATCTGTGTTCTGTTTTCCCAGATGATTAGGTCAACTCAGTCATATTTCTGTGTGTGTGTGTGTGTGTGTGTGTGTGGTGTGCATACAAGAATGCCTGTGTGTGCGTATATGTTTGTATATTTATATGTATGTACATATATGTAGGTATACATATGCACACATATATGCACCTGTGTGTATTGTGTGTACAAAGGTACTTCAAAAAGTTCATGGGGGGGCCGGCCCAGTGGCGCACTGCTACAGTGCACCGCTTGGGAGTGTGGCAGCGCTCCCGCCGAGGGTTCAGATCCCACATACAGACCAGTTCCTGCTCACTGGCTGAGCGAGGTGCGGGAGCAACAGCGAGGGTTGCGATCCCGTTGCCGGTCCCGGTCCGGTACCGGCGCGACACTGAGGGTTGGGATCCGTTGCTGGACACGAAAAAAGACAAAAAGGAAAAAACAACAACAAAAAAAAAACAAGTTCATGGAAAGATTCATATAGTCCATGAAAAATTTGTATTATCTTTCAATTCTATTTTTCCACGAACTTTCTGAAGTCCCTTTTATGTTTATGTATATGTGTTTATATGTGTGTATATGGTATCTGTACGTATGTATATGTGGGGATATCTATGCGTCTATGTGCATGTGTCTGTATGCAAATGCGTATATGTGTGTGTATGAAGGGTACTTCAAAAAGTTCATGGAAAAATTTGTATAGTCCATGAAAAATTTGTACTATTTTTCAATTCTATTTTTCCATGAACTTTCTGAAGTCCTCTCATATATGTATATGTGTACACATACATAGAAACACACACCATGGTCTCTAGCAATTGAACCAACTAAAGTGAACTTCCAGCTTTGTTATCTTGAAGGGTGTATCAGAGAACCATAAATTTACAAAGACATCCATTGTGAAGAGGGTAATCACTCTGTTCCAACATTTCTGGTTATCAAAATAAGAACTCCTTAGATGAGGAAGAAAAATAAAAGATAATTTGCATAGCTTCAACTCATTTTACTGATTGTCATGCAAATCTGGGAAATCAGCCTACTGCTTATTCTTTTGCTCTGTTGTGAAGGTGGGGAAGGAAGCATGTCTCTGGCTATGATTTTGACCACAATGACACACTGACCATCAATACTGTCACTTTATCAACATCAAATGACATGTTATCAGAAAGGCTTTCCCTGCCACCCTCTCCCCAAACCTCATTTTTAAAATTTGTTTCTTGTCCATTTCCCTCGGTTTGGGATGTAAGTTCCTTGCAGGCTGAGATTTTTTTCAGCTTTACTCATGGGTTATCTTTAGCACCTACAACAGTATCTGGCTCTTAGTAGGACTCGGAAAAAAATAAGCTAAAGAAATGAATCTGACATCTAAGGCTCTAAACTTGGTTCGGTTCATCTGACAAGCTAAGTAGATTCTTCTGTCCTTTGTCAGTCTTCCTTTCCTAAAGTTGGGCCTTAACCAAAACAGAAAAGGACAGTCCTATAGACAAGGACACACACCCACCCCTAGATGTATGTATGTACATAGAGAAAGAAAGAAAGAGCTGTATACCTGTGCATCTGTGTATATAATCCCTAAAGAAAAGAAAATCAAGCTAAAGAAGGTCATTCTCCCATTATCAACTGAAATAGAAGCCATACCCAGGGTGGCACTTGTATTTCCTAGAAATTCATTCTTGCAAAGCCTCATGAGGAAACTAGACTTCCCCACTGCAGCGTCCCCAGCAAGCACAATCTTGTAAGCCTTCTGTGAGCAAGATTTATGGTTGTCATCTGCCGTGTCTGTCTAGGAGAAAAAAGCCACAGAGGTATTAAAAGTGGTGCCCGTTTTCTTCCTCATTAGTAACATGGCACAGAGGATCAGCAGTGTTCACGAGCAAGGGTGTCTCAGAAGCTGCCTACCTGGGGTGAGAGTGCTGAGATGGGCTTTCTTGAGGAGGTAACGAGGCTGTCCTCACCTGCAGACCCTTGGGGCTTCCAGTCCACGGTGGAAGCCATACCTTCCGAATCATAGGTCTCCTCATCCCTTATGTCAGGAACCTATCGCAAAAATAAATGAATAAAAGTCAGCAGTTAAAAAATGAAGTCTCTCATTGTGGATTATACATAATAATGGATAATACATATGGATTATACATCATGGATTAATGAGAAGAAAAATATGCAGCTGAATCTGCAGTCCATGATGTTATGGAACGGAGTGGCCCTAAAGGCAATCTGAAAATCTCTCCCTAACTTAGTGGGGGAAAAAACATTCTACTGACTATGCTCCTTAGTTAGGACCTTTAAAATGGATTCCCATCACAGATAAGAGTCAAATATGGTGACAGATTTCAATCAAAGACAAGGCCTAGGAAACAGCAGTTTCTGGGGCTTACATCTGTGTCGGAAGCATCACCCCCAAAGCTCTCCTGCACCTCGTGTGACCTCTGAAATCCCCTCTGTTGCTTGTATTCCACCTCCGAGTCATAATCGTTGGAATCTCTCAGGGTCGACAAACCACTGTCGAAGCAGCTCTCGGGCAAGCTGTCAACTTCACAATTCGCCCTCTGCATAGGATCACAGAGGGCCAGCGAGTCACAGTCCTCATCCATGCAGGAAGAGCGGGATGACCTGGTAATGAAGGAGGAGACTGTGTCACCTGCAGGCTGGCCATGCTCGAGAATGCACAGGCAACAGACTTCAGGGATGGAGTCGAGCAGACCGACATGCTCACTTCTGCCAAGAGCCACAATGTGTTCCACGGTTGTTCAAAGCAACAACAGTTCATCCTATGCAACATTCATTTAAGATAAAGACCCTCTTATCCATTATTGAATAAATAAAGCTATTTTTAAAACCACCTTCTTTATTTCCTGATACAAAAAGAATTAGAGTGCCCAAGACATAAATGCAATCTAAAGTTGTGTTAATAGAAAAGCTCTCAAAACAAGTGACACTGACTTTTTACCCTAATGAGTTCAGACCATATTCTAAACAGTGAGTCCATTTCTGGATAACAACTGTACGTAAAAGGGATGCTGAGAACTCTCAGATGGGAAAGGCATCCACAATGATGTGAGACTCAAAACCCTCAGATATGAGGAACAGCTCAGTGTACTCAATTTAAGTGTTGATGGATATTTTTCTTCAAATACTTGAAGAGCTGACACATGAAGAAGAATGCAGCCTCTCTGATTGCACAAGACAAATAAGGGCCAACTGGTAAACTTTTCTGGGAGTCATATCTCTAATCAGCATGGTGAAAAATGCTAGGCAGTTGAAACTGTGTGGTTCTGGCGCACTTTGACATGTGAGTTTTTTGCTGACACACAGTGTGGAAACACCCCTACAGGAGATGCTTCAGACAGAAAGGTGCCTCAGATAAAGGCTAGAACTACTGATTTCTTTGAATCTTTCCACTTGTGAAACTCTAAGATTTTATAAGTGGCAGAGAAATTAAGATCAAACAAGAGCATCAAAAGAAATTGCATACTTCCCTATTCACTTTTGATTTCCCATTTGATTTTCATAAGAATCTAAGTTTGTATTAAAATAAGAACAATGGCTATGACTTACAGAGCACCCACTACACATCAGGCATTGGCTTAGCCAATGTGCATACATGAATCACTGGAAATGGTGAAGGGGCAAGTACATAGGTCTTCAGGTATGAAAAATAGTAAGAGATAGATCAGCTTAGAAGAGAGAGGGTGAGCTTAATATAAATAAGTATAAGGCAGGTAAATCTGAGAAATCAAAAACATTTTTGTGCCATTAGCAAGTGTTTAAAATTAACCAAAAGGAGGATTTAATCACCACACTCTCTTTTTCAATATGTGGTTCAATTACTAAGTCTTTATTCTGAGGCAAGAATCTCATACCAACAGGCAGCCCACCACCTGCCATGACCAGGGATGTACAGGTGGGAAAAACCCCTGGAAAGCCCTCCCCCTACCTGAACAGAAGGCAGGACCCAGCACCGCCCACCACAACCAGGAGGCCCCACACCACTTCTGTTACTGCACCACAGTTTCTATTACTGCAAGGATGACTAATAGCCACAGTAGCAGCCACAACCATCATGCAGGTGGCCCACTTTATATCTGATTGCACTGACACAAGGAAAGTCACCAGAAGAGCCTGGAAAATGAGGAGGAAGTCTTTCTCCTCAGTGACCACTCCAGAGTAACAGAAGGCAGCAACTGATCTACCAGATAACCAGGAATCAATGTAGAGATATTAGACATACGAATAAACCGTAAAATATGACACCACCAAAGGAATGTAGTAATTCTCAAGTGCCAGAGCCTATAGAACAGAAACCCTTGAAATGACTGAAAAGGAATTCCAAGCAACAATCTTAAGAAAACTCAATGAGATGAGAAGACTCAGACAACACAGTGAAATGAGAAAAAATATTCATGATATGATGGAGGAAATTTACAAAGAGATTAAATACCTTAAAAAAGATGCAGCAGAATTCCGGACACTGAAGGATTCATTAAATGGAGTAAAAATCACAACAAAGAGCTTAAGCAGCAGATTAGAACAAGCTGAAGAATGAATCCCAGATCTTGAAGACCATCTCTATGAAATAACACAGGTAGATTAAAAAAAAAAAAAAGGAAAAAATAATTTTAAAAAATGAAGAAAGACTAAGAGAGCTAGCAGACAACCTTAAGTGCATGAACATCCTAATCATGGGTGTTCCAGAAGGAGAGGAGAAAGATTAAGGTACTGAAAATCTATTCAATGAAATAATAATGAAACACTTAACAGATATAGGGAGAGACACATATTTCAGATCCAGGAAGCTCAAAGATCCCCAAACAGATTCAATCAAAAAATATCCTCTCTTAGACATACTATTTATAGTCAAACTGGCAAAGCTCAAAGACAAAGAGAGAATCCTAAAAGCAGCAAGAGAAAAGTGTCAAGTCACTCCTAAGGGAGCCACCATCAGACTAACAGCAGATTTCTCAACTGAAACTCTACAGGCAAGAAGAAAATGGGATGACATATTCAAAATGCAAAAAGAAAAAACTGCCAGCCAATAATACTATACCCAGAAAAGTTATCCTTCAGAAATGAAGGAGAAATAGTGTATTTCCCAGAGAAACAAAAATTGTAGGAGTTCATCACCACATAACCAATTCTGCAAGTAATTCTCAAGGGAGTCCTGTATATGGAATCCAAAAAACAATAATCACTACCATGAACACACAAGAAAGAACAAAACCCACTGGTGAAACACAAAAGCAAATGAGAAAGAAAAAGGAACTAAATCTTACCACCTCAAAAAACCAACAAACATCGGAGACAAATAATAAAAAGAGAAGAAAGCAACAAAAGATATTTAAAACATCTAAATAAAAAGCAACAAACTGGCAAGAATAAGATAATACCTATCAATAACATCCCTAATCAAAATGGATTAAACTCCCCACTCAAAAGACACAGACTGATGGACTGGATTAAAAAGCTATACCCAACCATAAGTTGTCTTCAAGAGATATGCCTCACCTGTAAAAATGAACACAGATGAATAGTGAAGGGATAGAAAAAATATATACCAAGCAAATGGAAACCAAAAATGAGCAAGAGTAACTATTCTTTTTTTGGGTAAAATAGACTTTAAACCAAAAACCATACAAATGACAATGAAAGCCACTATAAAATGAGAAAGGAATCTAACCAGCCAGAAGACATAACAATCATAAATATATATGCACCCAACACCAGAGAACCCAGATATATAAAGCAAACTCTAATAGACCTAAAGAAAGAGATAGACCCAAATACAATAGCAGTGAAGCATCTGAACACCCCTCTCTCAGCACTGGACAGATCTTCCAGGCAACAGATCAACAGAGAAACACAGAATTTAAACTACACTTTAGACCAAATCAGGCCTGGCAGACATCTACAGAACATTTCACTCAACAACTACACAATATACATTCTTCTCATCAGCACATGGAACTTTCTCCAGGACAGACCACATGTTAGGTCACAAATACAGCCTCAACAAATTTTAAAAAATCAAAATCATCTCAAGCATCTTATCAGACCACAATGGATTAAAACTAGAAATTAATAATAAGCAAAACTCAGGACACTGTACAAATACATGGAAATTAAACAATAGGCTCCTAAGTAACCTATGGATCCAAGAAGATATTAAACAGTAAATCAAGAAACTTCTTGAAACCAATAAAAATAAAGACACATCATACCAAAATCTGTGGGATACTGCAAAAGCAGTACTAAGAGGGAAGTTTATCACAATTAATGCTTATGTCAAAAAAATAAAGATTTCAAATAAACAACACTACACCTAAGAGAACTAGAAAAACAAGAACAATCCAATCCCAAAGTTAGTAGACAGAAAGAAATAATTAAGATCAGAGCAGAACTAAATGATATAGAGATCCAAAAAAATGTTATAACATAATGAGGAAACAAAAAGTTGTTTTTTTGAGGAGATAAACAAAATAGACAAACTATTAGCTAGGTTAACAAAAAAAAAAGGAGAAGAAGAGAGAAGACCCAGATAACAAAAATCAGGAGTGAACAAGGAGATGCTACAACTGATACCACAGAAATACAAAAAATCATTAGAGACTGTTAAAAGCAACTATCCACCAACAAATTCGAAAACTTGGAAGAAATGGATAAATTTCTGGACACATACAAACTACCAAGAGTGAACCAAGAAGAAATAGAAAACCTGAACAGACTAATAACAAGCAACAAGATTAAAGCAGTAATCAGCAGTCTCCCAACAAAGAAAAGACCAAAACCATAAGTCTTTAGGGCTAAATTCTACCAAACCTTTAAAAAGGAATTAATACCAATTCTCTTCAAGCTATTCCAAAATTATTAAACATAGTACTAGAAGTTCTAGCCTGTGCAATGAGGCAAGAGAAAGCAATAAAAGTCATTCAAATCAGAAAGGAGGAAGTCAAACTATCCCTATTGGCAGATGACATGATCCTATGCATAGATAATCCTAACGAGTCCACCAAAAAATAAATAGAACTAATAAATGAATTCAATAAAATGGCAGGATACAAAATAAACACACTAAAATCAGTAGCCTTGCTATATGCCAACAATAAAATAGCCAAAGAAGAAATCAAGAAAGTAATTACATACACAATAGCTACCAAAAAAATGAAATACCTAGGAGTAAATTTAACCAAGGAGGTGAAAGACTTCTAAAATGAAAAGTATAAAACATTGGTAAAAAAAATTGGAGAGGACACAAATAAATGAAAATACATCCTATGTTCTTGGCATGGAAGAATTAATACCAAAATGTCCATATTACCCAAAGTAATCCACGTGTTCAGTGCAATACCTATAAAAATACCAGTGACATTCTTCACAGAAAGAAAAAAAAAGATCTTAAAATTTGTATGGAACTACAAAATACCCTGTAGAACAAAGGAAATCTGGAACAAAAAGAACAAAATTGGAGGCATCATACTTCCTGACTTTGAAATATACTATAAAGCTATAGTAACCAAAACAGCATAGTAGTGGCATAAAAACAGACAAATTGACAAATGGAATAGAATAGACAGCCCTGTAATAAACCAATGCACTTACAGCCAACCAATTCTTGACAAGGGTACCAAAAATACACAATGGGGAAAGGACAGCCTCTTCAACATAATGGTGTTGGAAAAACTGGATATTCACATGATTGAAACTAGACCCCTATTTCTCGCCATTCACAAAAATCAACTCAAAATGGATCAAAGACCTAAGTTTAAGACCTCAAACTATGAAACTACAAGAAGAAAACATTTGGGAAACACTACACAAAATGGGAGTGGACAGTGCTTTTTTGAGTGAGACTACAAAGGTGCAGGCAACTAAAGCAAAAAAAATACACAAATGGGACTACACCAAACTAAAAAGCTTTTGCACAGCAAAGGACACTGTCAACAAAGTGAACTGACAAACTGCAGAATGGAAGAAAGTGTTCGCCAACCACACATCAGACAAGGGACTAATATCCAGAATACATAAGGAACTTAAATGACTCAACAGCAAAAAAAACAAATAACCCAATTAAAAAATGGGCAAAGGACCTGAACAGACATTTCTCAATAGAAGATATACAAATGGCCAACAGGTACATGAAAAAATGCTCAAGATCGTTAATCATTAGGGAAATACAAATTAAAACTACAATGAGATATCATCTCACTCCAGTTAGAATGGCTATCATCAACGGGACAGAAAATAACAAATGCTGGTGAGGATGCAGAGAAAGGGAACTCTCCTACATTGTTGGTGGGAACGTAAATTGAGAATGTAGTTTCCTCAAGAACTAAAAATAGATCTACCTTAAGACCCAGCTGTCTCACTGCTGGGTACACACCCAAAGGAAATGAAATCAATATATCAAAAAGGGACCTGCACTCCCATGTTCATCGCAGCACTATTCACAATAGTCAAGAGATGGAATCACCCTAAATGTCCATCAACGGATGAATGGATAAAAAACACTGTAGTATATATACAGAATATTACTCAGCTATTTAAAAAAATGATATCCTATCATTTTCAGCAACATGGATGGAACTGGAAACCATCACATTAAGTGAAGTAAGTTGGGCACAAAAAAACAAATACCTCATGGTCTCACTCATGTGGAATACTAAAAAAAGAAAAAAAAATGTAAGTGGTTTTCATAGAAGTAGAGAGTAGAATAATACTTACCAAAGGCTGGCGGGGGTGGGGGTGGGGAGAGACGTGGTGGACTAACGGGTACAAAACTACGCTGCCTACCCTAAGTGAGTCATTGTGCAGTATGTGCATGTATTGAAACAACAAGCTGTACCCCACAAATATGTACAATGTTAAAATATTTTGAATAAAATTTTTAAAAATTAAATTAAATATACAACATGCTTATATTGCTGTTATATTAATGTAAAAAAGAAAATAAAATGTTAACTTCTTATATCAAATTAATCACCCTCCAGAAAGGATTGTCCATTTAGGCCCAGGTGGAGCAAGGTGATAAACACAGGAGTGCTGTCTTAGGGTCACTCTGAGGTCCTGGGGATGGGATGACTTTGTCACTCAGAACCTAGTTCTGAGCCTTACCCATGGTGTCTGCTCTTTTAAAAAACAAATCATGGTGAAATTTCTGAAATAATTTCCAGTTATGTACATTTCCTCCATTTGCTCAGAATTGATCTTAAATATTAGTCCACAAAAATGGCATCACACCTACACATTTTTATAAATCTATATTCCTCAGTAACAGAGTAGTCAGCTGCCCACAAATCTATAAGCCATTAAATTTCTTTTTATTTAACATATCAGTGAACAATGAAAATACCTTCTACATGGGTAGAATTTTCTTAGAAGTGATCACTGAAAAGCCTTGGTATCAGGCCTTCCTGATGGCAACTAGACCATTGACCTTCGCCGGGATATTAAGTACATTATTCCTTATACTAAAAGTACACAAATGAAAAAGGGATGTACGTGAATCAGAAAGACAAAAATCAACTCAAACTGGATTAAAGACTTAAATGTAAAACCAAAAACCATGAAACTACTAGAAGAAAACATGGGAGAAATGCTTTATGACATTGAGCTGGGCAAGGATTTTTTTAAATAAGACCTCAAAACACAGGCAACCAAAGCAAAAATAGACAAACAGGATTGTATCGAACTAAACATCTTTTGCAACACAAAGGAAACAATTAATAGGGTGAAGAGACAACCTAGAGAATGGAAGAAAAATATCTGCAAACTATACTTCTGACAAGGGGCTAATATCCAGACTATACAAGGAACTTAACTCAAAAGCAAAAAAACAAATAACCTAATCAAAAAATGGGCAAAAGAACTTAAAAGGCATTTCTCAAAAGAAGGCATACAAATGGCAGACAGGTACATTAAAATAAATGCTCACTATCATTAATCGTCAGGGAAATGCAAACGAAAACCACCATGAGATCCCATCTCACTCCACTTAGAACAGCTATTATCAAAAAGACAAAAGAAAACAAGTGTGGGCGCGAACGTGGAGAAAAGGGAGCCCTTGCACACTGTGGGTGAGACGGTAAATTAGTACAACCACTATGGAAAACAAAAAATTAAAAATAGAACTACCTCAGGACCCAGCAATCCTACTACTGGGTACATATCCAAAGGAAATAAAATCAGTGTGTTGAAGAGACAGCTGCACACCCATGTTTACTGCAGCATTATTTACAACGGCCAGGATATGGAATCAACCCAGGTGTCTAACAACAATCAAACGGGTAAAGAAAATGTGGTACATATACACAATGAAATACATTCATCCATAAAAAAGAGTGAAATTCTGCCACTTGTGACCATATGGATAGACCTGGAGGACATCGTGTTAAGTGAAATAAGCCAGAGACCGAAAGGCAAATACTGCATGATCTCACTTACACATGGAATCTAAAAAAGGGGCCGGGGGGGGGGGGGGGG
>NW_007726328.1:697158-705761 GCF_000696425.1 Galeopterus variegatus
GGGGGGGGGGGGGGGGGTGGAGAGAGAGACAGACACACAGACAGTATCATAGAATCAGAGGGTAGAACTCTGGTTACCAGAGACTGGGGAGGGAAGGGAGAAGGGGAGGATGGAGAGAGATGGGTCAAGAGGTAGAGTTAAAATTAGGAGAAATAAGTTCTGCTGTTCTATTGCCCAGTAGGGTAATGACGGCTAATAGTAAGATACTGTACATTACAAAATAGCTGGAAGAGAGGCTTCTGAATATTCTCACCACAAAGAAATGATAAACCCATGAGGTGATGAATACACTAACTTCCCTGATTTGATCATTATCCAGCATATATATGTATAGAAACATCTAATTGTACCCCATAGATATGTCTGATTATAATGTATCAATTAAAAAAAAGTTTTTAAAAATTGTTTTAAAAAGTTGCAAAGCAATAATGGAGAGCTGAAAACCTTAAGTTTATGCCTTCACTTCCACTTTCAAACTCTGACATACTACAAAATTAAATATTTAACTAGCAACACTGGATATATGTGCTAATGCACACACAAGTACATACATGTGATCTTTCAGTGTTTATCTCTAGGTCTCAAGTAATAACAGGCCCAATATTTCATTTCATTTGATTGAATATAGGGCTTAATTCTAACTTCTGCTAAGCCTCTGTGACTCCCTTGCTATTTGTTTTGAGAGTTTCCTTTTTCTGCAACATAGTTCACAAAATATTAAGCTAAGCTATTAAACATTTACAGATCATGCCAACAGTTTCAACATCTGCACAACAATGCAGCAACATACTCTGTAATTCCACTGGTTTCCCTGAAACAAGTCTTACTGAGTCTACTTCTAAGAAACAAGGCAGCATTAGGGATGAGGTAGGGGGAGCCCATGGGAAACCAGGTCATGACATCTTAAGGAAATGACTTTGCCCTCTCTGAAACATGTGTACTTTTAATTTTTACTTGGTTCACATTTCAGAACTTAAAGTAAGATCATACAAAATAGAAATTAGGGCCCAAACTATATTCCATTCTTGTAATTCACCTCTAAGTGAATTTACTTTCCTTTTAAGTTTGATTCAGAACTCAAACAAAAAGTAAGCAGGAGTTAACATACCTGTCATAGCCCAGAGGCTGAGGAGAGTGACCACTAAATTTGGGAGTGCTTCTAGAAATTGTACTCCCTGGTGATATATTATTTACGTGCTGTAATACATAAGTGAGTATTTGTTATTCTATGAAAACACTTTATACACACACACACAATTTTTTTTTAAACTGTAGCACACTATTTAGCTTCTAATGTCATTAAAAGTTTGGTACCCCACATGAGCAAACTGTGACAGAGAACCGACCAGAGTATTTCCTCATCATCCTATCCTAAATCCAAACCTTACTGCATAATCCATTAAGGAGTACTCTGGTTCCCCAGATTTGCCAGGACCCTACAACACAAACTTCCTTGAATTTGTCTCTTTTCAAACCAATTTGGCTTGAAGCTGACCCCCAAATGTGGGATAAGATGCTTTATGGCAAACGCAGTCCAGGAAAGGTCCTCAAAATTCCAGTGTGGCTTAGCTTGTTTCTGTAGGAGGGTCTGAAATACAAGGCCCCCATTCTGATAATCTCACTATCATAAATAACACTCTATGTGTCTAAACTCAGCCTTCAGCCAGAATTACTCTCTCCTCTCAACTTGACAATATTTTATTTTTACCTCTATAGAGCTGTCCATTTTTTCTTATATTATTGCTATCTGTCTGTGCACATCTTAACTTCCTTCTAAATTAGAAACTCTTCCAGGGCAAAAATCCCATTTTATATATCTTTCCCTAGCTTCCTAGAATGTCTAACAAAAGAGTTGGTTAACATCGAGGCATTCATTTCAGCAGAGGGGTAGAATATTTTTTAATTTTGCAAAATCTCAGCTCCTTTTATTTTATGGAAAGAGCCTCTACTTATTTAGGGATCTGTGTGAAGTTCTCTTCTAAGAAATTACATGATTTTCATCACTTTCAAAATATTCTACCACTAGAAAGAATGAGGTATATTATGAAGTTATAAGACATACCAAGGACCTGTGGAGCCTGCTGTGACTGCGTTCGAGGGCACTCCTAAGGCCATCGTTACTGTCATGCAGCTTTCGGTTAGCTGTTCTGCAGAGCGAAGAAATAAACAGAGAAGGAAAGTGTGGGTTGAGTTTCCCTCATCCAAAGGGCTCGGGACCAGAAGTCTTTCAGATTTCAGACTTTTTGGGATTTTGGAATATTTGCATTATACTGGTTGAGCATCCCAAATTCAAAAATCTGAAATCCAATGAGCATTTCCTTTGAGTGTCATGTTGGCTCTCAAAAAGTTTTGAATTTGGGAGCATTTCATATTTCAGATTTTTGGATCTGGGATATTCAACCCGTATTAGTGGGGGTCAATGTCACCACTTTCTTTTCAGGCTGTGACATTCAGAATGCAGAATTACGTATCACATTTGCAACTTCCTACCACTTCCCTTCAAACCTCATAACAGATGATAATTCATGACTGCAAGTGCAACAATTTAATTGGTTAGGCTTCTCTCCTTAAAGGTCTCAGGGCACTTTAGGATTGAATTAGCGACGCTGTGGAACTCACTCTTCCCTCGGGTAGTGCTGCTGTTTGAATGAGTTTCATGCAGGTCTCTGTTCCCTAAATGCCTGAAACCAGCTGGCCAGCCACACATCCCAGCAGCCAGGCACAGACACAATGTGTTATATCAGGCTCCGTGCTCCTGGCTACTCCTGCAACCTACTCATGGTTTGATGCTGTCCCACCAGGTACTGTTGTGTACCAGGTAAGCACTGGTACATGACACTGACTTCAGACAGAGCTGGGTTCAAATCCTAACTCAGGTACTTATTTCCACATGACTTATGGAAGTCACTTAACCTGTCTGAGCCTCAGCGCCCTCTCGTATAAAATGAGGATGATCACAGACACCCTGCCTCACAGAGGGGCTCATCTTTTCCTGCTTAAGGCTGGTTCATCTTCAGATTTCAGCTCAATCGCCATTTCCTCCAGGAACACTTCCTTGACCTTGGACAGGTCCAAGTTTCCCTTAGGAGACATGCACCTTTCCTTTGCTACACCTCTCTGATTTGGCATTTATATTTATTTCCGTAATTACTGATCAGTTTCTGTCTTCCTCCCCTAGACTAGTCCCATAAGGAAAGAGACTTTTTTCCCCCTACTTGCCACTCTATCCTCAGCTCCTGGCATATCTGACCCACTAAATGTGCTGGCAGAAAATCTGTTGAATGAATGGATGAATGAATGAACTCATAGGATTACTGGAAAAATGATCTCTACAATTGCCATAGGGGAGACTTAAAAAGCATTCAAAAATGGTGAAAAGGAAAACTGGTCAAGCCATACCTTACTTCATTTAGGGGAACTGAAGCTAGAAGAAAATACTACCTGGGTCAAAAAGAAAGGGGAGTGGGATGGAGAGGGGAGGTTTTGTGAGGAAGACCCTCAGAGGATAGAATTCCTGCAACTTAGTTGTGAAGCTGACAGGCAGGTAAAATACTTCCACTTGGATAGAGGAAAAAAACTAAGAAACAGACCTCTAACCAAGCACAACAGACTGAGAAAGATGACCGCGTAGGCACAGTCCTGTGGCACCACTGCCATGAGAAGCCTGACGTGCTCTCAGTGTATTAGCTGCAGGGCAAGGTGAGAGGTCAGGGCCACTGTTCTTCTCAGAGACACAATAAAGACACACTGGATAGGTCACCTGGCTTGCAAGGACTTTCAGAGAATTATACTCTACTTCCTGCATTTGAATAATTTATGTAAGATTAGAAGCATAAAAAGCTAAGGGACATGCGGATGCTCCACAGTGAGAAGAAACATACACTGACCTGAGAACCTGTCTTTAGAACACGGTGACTCATGTTGTATTGGCATGTGCTTTATTAGCAAAAAGTAAGGAAACTGTAAATGCAGTGAGCATTTCATAAGAGAACTTACTGGAGTATTTCAATTTGCCTCTCAAGACTATTTCGATCTTCCGTGTACTCGCGGATTATTTCCAGATCCCTGTAAAATTACATTTTCTGTTTGAATGAGGATTAGGTGGCAAGCCCTGCCTCACTTATACCCACCCTCCTTTCACCTTTTTCACCTTTGTTAAAGATGTGTGTCCTTGGCCCTGGTTTTCTAGCTTCTCCATGCTCCTGCTCTGCTGCTCTGTGGCCTCTGCAGCCTCCTCCCCAGGCCACTTTGCAAACACACCTACAGCCTGTGCTTCTGCATGCAAGGTCCTGCCCACCTGTGACACCGTAAATGTAGAGCTTCTCCTCCGCAACCACATCTCAACCCCATCCCCACCCCAAAAGCCCCGGCTCCAGCTCTGTTCTCCATGGGGACTGAACCCCCTGACCTGCTCCTGAGTCGCCTCTACCAGGCAGTCACAGGAAACAGTCCCTTCAATCCTCTGCAGCTTCTCTGCTCATTCCCAGCACCACCTTTTTTCTCCTTTTCATGGTTCCTTCTCCTTTCCCTGTCTCACACTACTCCTGCTGTCCCTCCTGTCCCCACTCTAAACCACAGAGATAGCCACGGAACTGGGCTTTCTGGGCTTGCTAGAAATGAACACTTGGCAATTGCTCTGTTACTTTATCACGGAAGCCCTGGCCTCCTCCTCAAACTGCACTCAATGTCTGTCACCCACTCCCTACCCCGCCACATTTCTAAGCAGACAAACCCCATCAGTAGCTGCCAAAAACTCAAGCTAGCAATATTTGTCCACCAGAGCCGTCCACTTCCTCCCTGGATGATAAAGCTAAAAGTTTCTCAATTTGCTATAGGAATTTAAGTTCCTTAAACAAAAATCCTGGGCCCTAACATTATAGTCTTAGACTAGCTTTTAAACTTTTTTTTTAACTTTTACTTTTCCATTCAAAGTCTCTTTTTATCCACTGTCCTCCACCTTTCCCCAAACCAGTCTTCTCTTTCCCCTTTCCTTATGTCCCTGCCTCTGCTTTGGCTATTGCCTCTCCAGGAGCATCTCTGAGACTCTCTTTTCCAGTCAGTGAAACGGAGATCATGGAAAGAGCCTCTCTCACAGGGTGCTCTGTGGATTGAGTAACACTGTAAAGTACTAGGGACCGTGCCAGGCAGACGCCCTGCTGAGCTCTGAGTTGCTGATGCTGCTGTCACTGCCACCTCTTTCGGGCTTTGCCGTCACAAACCTGTTCCTCCATCTAAGTACACCTCAAGTATCTCCTCTTTAAAAAAGTTCTTCATCTCTTCTGAACTAAAAGAAAACTTCTTCTGTGATCACTTGGCAATTAACTCAAACCATGACACTGCTGGTGGTATCGTTTCTGATACTGGTTAGCTCCCATGCTGTTTAACTCTGTAAACTCTGCTTTTTTTCCCAACTAAATGTGAAGTTCTCAAAGAGCACAGACCTCATATTTTCTTTTTTATATATTCTACACTCATAACTCCTGCTCTAGCTCAGGGACCGGTACATGATCTTAATTCTGATTAAAATTTGCAAACAAACAAAAAACAAGCTATTTTCCCAAATGTACATGTACTAGAGTATATACACACATAGAAACATCTGCACATTTTAAATTTACATATCCCTATATAAAATCCAGGTATATATCCTTTAAATATATATACCTCTCTTTGAGCGTGTGTGTGTGAATGTGTGTATTAGGTCTTATGGTATCAACACCATAATGCAAAACTAAAGCATAGAAAAATAAAATGACTTGCCTAAGAAGTCTATGTTTCCCTTTCTTACGTTTTATGGCCAGGATTCCCACCTGCAAAGCACTTTAATAAGTATTGACTCTTGACACTTTAGCTATATTCTTCCAGCTCACAGTTAATTCAAACATTTTTTAAGCCCTTCACTGTTCTAAGCAGCCAATAATTAAACTAATTAATGTTTGTTTAAAAATATCAAAAACAAAACAATTAGGAAATCTGACACTGAAAGTAAAATTGTTAGAAAGTAATGAACACATTAGCAAAATTAATAAATAATCCTTTTAATTATTACATAGTTGAGCTTCATTTGCATGGATAATCTTCTAAGTAAACACTCCAGCCAAACTAAAAAATAAAATGCAAAGCTTCATACCTTTCAGAATTCAGACTCTGATCAGCATAATCACTTTTCAAAGCATCTAATTCGCTCTGAAGAAACGCTATGTTTGTCTGTGCTTCTAAAAGATCTTTCTTAACTTTCTGATTTTCCTGGAGGAAAGAAACAATGCAGGTCATTAGATCCAGAGCTTCTGCCACTGGGGAGAAACAAGTGTGGTGTGACTCTCCCACGTGCCACGCCCACCCTTCCACAATTCTGCAAATCACAGGTCCAAAGAAATAAGTACTAATTCAGGATAATTTGAAATGATTATAAAGTATTAAAGTATCAAAAATCTAAATCCTGAAAGGTGTTCTTCATTCTTTTATACTTAACATTTGGTGCCAAACAACACCAGTCAAGAGCGTATCATGATGTTCTTCAACATGTCATTGGCAAATTCAGTGAAACGAAACATTTGAACACCTGCTTCACTTAATGAGAACCATAAAACTACAGATGAACATTCTACTTTTTACAATAAATTCTATCACTTAACATTTTTAAGTTTTGCACTTAAAAATAAACCAGTATGGTTAGGAAATTTCTACATTTGTCTTTTAAAAAATCACTGGAGGCTTCCAGTTCAAGAAGATAGACTGAGGACATGTATTTGTCTTTTTTTCCTTCTGAAACACCATGAACATGAAATGCCAAAGGAAATGAACCAATAACAGTTAAAAGAATAAAAGAGGAGCCCATGAGCGGCCATGAGCAGTCAAGTGACTTACACACATTTCTGGAAAATAGAAATCGGATGGAAATGTGCTGCCAGAGGGAACAGAGTTGGGAAAAGGAAATCCAGAAATGTGTGTTGAAGGTTCCACCACAGAACACGGGAGGCAACGGCCGGGCCAAACCCCAGAAAGTGAGGATGAGAAATGGGGCTGGAAATAGAGATTAAAATTTTACAGTAAGCCACCCCCCAAGTCCATCCCCTCTCTTACCCTAGCAAAGAATGGCAGATGACCAGAGAAGGTTCCAAAGGCAACATGACAGAAACCGTCTTTTTAAAAAGAATTGAATGACCCCCATAAGGAAAGCTAAAGCTTCTCTCTGAATATCCCAGCCCCACTCGTTCTGGTAATTGGGTCCCCTAGTTTGACAGCCAGCTTCTCACACACAGCACCTAGGAAGACACCCTCTCAGGGGGCAGCCCTAAAGGTAAACAGAGCTGTTTACATAGGCACACAGGAATCCTACACCAGCTACCTAAAATGATCAAGCTAATCCTTCACTTTAAAATATGAACAGATCAAGGTGTGCCAGGTGTCTGGTGAAAAAAAAAGACAGCCAGAAAGACCAAATAAATAAATACCAGAAGCCCAGAAAAGCCTATTTATTTATATAAATTTTCAATAAATTGTGAGGGGACTGTATGCATAGTCAAATATTCAAAAACTGAGAAAATGTGTCTCTCACATACCCGTCCTGAAGAAGCTCCTTAAGGATGTACTATAGCAAAATGAGGGTGAAAACCCAAAAGGAGGAAAATTATAATATGCACAATGTTGAAATTCAATGAAGAATCCAATGAAAAGAAATTCCAGCATGACACATGGGTAGCAAGTTTACAAAACAATCAGTCCAATAAGAAGTGAAATTTCATGAGCTCCAAAATTTATATTTTCAAGGAGAAAAATCTAACAAATTCTAAGCACTGGGAAGAATACATAAGAAATCTTAAGGTATCCATGACATCATGAAGATGGTAGAGTCTTTTTACAATAAGAAATCAAAAATCCCAACTGGAAAAACCAAGGAAAAACAAATAGCTCTACAAGAAAATCATGATCTAACTATAAAGCCAACTAAGCAGTGGTAAAATTTGGAACTGGTGGTGTGTAAAGGGGATTTATTTGACTGTAAAGCTGGGAACCTTTCCTTTTGGGTGAAACAGGAATATGAATGGAGAGAAAGAAATGCAATCCTAGCTCACTGGCTGGCTCTGCACTGACAGTAGTTACAATCATATTAAAGAAAATGTTCTCGAGCCACCAACCTTTCAGTTAACAGCCAAATGTACTCACTTATATGTGGGAGCTCATAAAAATAAAGAAATAAATATACAAACAAATAACCGAGGGGGTGGAGAGGCACAGGGAAGACACAACAATCATAATTCCTTGAACTTGTTAAGTGAACAGATATGATGTTGAGTGCGGTGGGGGGGAGAGGGAGGGAGATAGGAGGATCTGGTAAAGGGACACGAAAATCAACTACACTATAAATAAAAATAAATGAATGAATAATAAAAATATATGAAAGTGCAAAAGTGCACCCAGTTTTTGAAAGTTGCTTTGCTGAATTAATTACTTATTGAAAGAAAGAAAGAAAAAGAGAGAGAGCAAGGAAGGAAGGAAGGGAGGAAGGGAGGGAGGGAGGGAGGGAGGGAGGGAGGAAGGAAGGAAGGAAGGAACGAAGGAAGGAAGGAAGGAACCCCTAAAGAAAAAAGAAGGAAGGATGG
>NW_007726328.1:705807-746081 GCF_000696425.1 Galeopterus variegatus
TCTGGGGGACCCAGGGGGAGGTCAGGCCAGGGCCTCCTGCCTGTTAGTGGCAGGGCAGGTCAGGAGGGACGTAGGCGGGCTAGAAGAAAGAAGGAAACATAGAAAGGAGAGAGAGAGAGGAGAGAGAAAGAGACCCCAAAGAAGGAAGGAAGGAAGGAAGGAAAGAAGGAATGAAGGAAAGAAACAAAGAGCCTCCAAAGAAAAAAATAAAGAAGGAAGGTTGGAAGGAAGGAAAGAAAGAAAAGGCAGGCAGGCAGGAAGGAAGGAAGGAAGGAAGAATAGAGCCCCCCTGGTCCCGCCTGGCCTGGACTGACCTGCCTCTAACTAGCCCCCGGTTCTGGCCTGGGCTAGCCTGGCCTTCCAGTAAGGGCTCTCCTGGCCTGCTGTCCCCTAGGGCTCCAGGGAAGGGAAGGGAAAGGGAAGGGGAGGGGAGGGGAGGGGAGGAAAGAGAGGAGAGGGAAGGAGAGGAGAGGAAAGGAAAGGAAGGAAGAAAGGAAGGAAGAAAAAATGTTCTCTCTTTCCTATCAAATTTTTAGGAGTCAATCTAGAATCAAAATTTTTTAAAAAATTAATAATGATAGCAGAACAGATGTAAATGTTATCAATTCTGGCAACAGAAAAAGAAAACATATGGTCAGCAGAAGATGAAAAGGGACAGAAAGAGAAAAGCTGGAGAGAGGGAAGGGCAACAATGCCCTCCTGTCACAATGCGAGGGACACAGCCAGCGCAGATGCCACAAGAGCACAGGGTCAAGCACGTTACGTAAAGTTTAAGCACCATGTCTTTATTTCTTAGAATGAGGGGAAAGCCCAAATAAATACCTTTGCTCAAAGGTATTTTAAAGACTTTAATAGAGTATTAATTTCTCTGTAAGCTGCTATTCCTGGAACACTGAAATAACAACATGATAACGTTTATGCAGTCTAACAGGAAATATGTTTTAGTACGTGCAAAGGTGATTCTTACCATTGATAAATCGTAAATTTGCTTTTTTAATGCAGCCACATCTTCCTTTTGATTTATGTGTTTTGACTGTTCTTCGAGCTGAAAGAGCAGATAAAAGCCATGCATTTACAAACTCACTTTGAATTGCTTTGGTTAAGTTTAGGAAAATCCTTGAATGTAGATATGGGGATTCCAAAAGTCTTCAATCTTCAACATTATATGCTTTATAAACCACAGAACTACATAAAATCCATAAAGATTTGAAAATTTGTTTTAAGTAACTTGAACAGTTGAAAAAGAGGTTTTATTGTTAGATGAATTTTCTGGGAAACAATTGAAGAGCCCTTTTTGGAAACCAGTCAACTCTTAAGCAACACAATCCTTGCTTTTTTCAGTTATATTGCATATGAGTCTGGATCTTTATTTTCATCTGCACTTAACACTTCCTACTCTATATATTGTAATTATTTAGAAATATCTTACCCTCCCTTCCTAGAGTGCAGGATTTTTTAAAAATAGAGTTTGTGTCAGATGCACCTACGTTTTCCTCACGGTGAGCTCAAGAAATGCTTACTAAATAACTAAAGTCAATAAAATCTAAGTATGACATGAAGCTAGAGACACACACACACAATTACATAAATACATACATGAGCTTTGCTTGCTGGTTGACTCACTAGTATTATTAGACTAAATTGGATCAGGGAGCATCTATAACATGGAAAACAAAAGCGTCCCTCCTACAAATAGCTGAAATCCTCTGGGAATTATGGGGATTTGCAGGTGTCCAGTGATGGAATGTTTATGTATTGAGCAAAATGTCTCCCACATTTCATCAGGTCTAAGTAGTGTGATTCAGAACTTTTTTTATTTGCCAGATGGTACCCATGGAAAGTTTTTACACAACTATGTCACGACTGCCACATGGCTGACCGTGACTGAGAAAGCCGCTGATTCAATATGATTCCAAGTGTTTTGAGCTGTTATCAGCTTAGACACACTGAGATACTAAGGCCGTTCCTAAAAGGCTAGCTGCCACAGACCTACCTTTTTTAGTTTCTTTATGGTCACCTGCAGATCTCCTACCTCCGTTTCATACTGACGTCGGAGGTCACTGAGGGCTTCTTCTGCTTTGCGTTTTTCCTAAAAGAAAATTTTAAAAAAGAATTTGTTGATTTAAATAGGTTCAGCCTCTTAAAATAAACAACCTTCAAAAACCCCATGGGTGAGAAACATTATGTGTCAAACTAAGGCTGACCTCAGTTCTCCTACACAGGGAGGGCGAGAAGGGACAGCAGAAGGAAGCCAAGTGACTTTAGATGTACAGCAGTTCTGAAGATACAACCTGTAAAAGTGTAAGAACTGCAGAATCCCACAACCGACACACACATCACCTTGGAGTGATAGCACTAAGCCTATGATGTTGTGATAAAGGGCTATAGCACATTAATTAATTACTTAATTGTTGCTATAATTAATTACAAGATGTGGCAAGGCTGAGGGCTCCGGTGCTTGCCTGAGTCCTGTCATGTCATCAGGACACAGTAAGGCCTACGCCTTACCTGAATTTAAATCGCATCACTGCAAATATCTACACAAAGTACTTCCCCACAGGCTGGCACTTTTCAAACATGTCCCTTCAAGTTGTCCAGAGAATGGCAAAAGGGTACCCCAGAAGGTCAGCCCTTCAGAAGCTCTCACAGGCTAAAATATCCCTAAATTTCCTTTTAATTGTGTAATTTTATATCCTATGTCAGTATCCAAATAGTTTACATCACCAACCAGTGAAGTTCGGTGTGTGAATACTCACTGATGGCCCGCCATGTACCAAAAGGTTCTAGGCACCAGGGACATGGGGACCTAAAAACTGATGCTCTCCTGCATTCCAGTGGGGGAGAGAGAAAACAAAGACGATCTCAGGAAATGATTCCAGAAAGAAGAAAAACAGGGAGATGTGACAGGAAGACAGTCTGATGGGGGCTGAGGTGGGGCCTCTCTGCAGAGCTGGCATGACCCCACATCTGAATATCCACCCAAAGTAAAGGGTCTGTCAAACCTGGGCAAGCTGTTCAACTTCTTCATGCTTCCGTTTTCTTATTGGATTATTGTAAGGATTACATTAAATAATCCAAGTAAATTAAATAACCCATATAAATTAAATATTCCAAGTAAGTTAAATACTCCATGAAAATTAAACAATCCGTGTAAATTAAATAATCCATGTGAGGGCCGACCCCGTGGCTCACTCGGGAGAGTGCAGCGCTGGGAGCGCAGCGGTGCTCCCGCCGCAAGTTCGGATCCTATATAGGGCTGGCTGGGGCGCTCACTGGCTGAGCGCAGTGCGGGCGACACCAAGCCAAGGGTTGCGATCCCCTTACTGGTCACAAAAAAAAAAAAAAAGAAAAAAAAAGAAAAAAGAAATAATCCATGTGAAATGCTTAGCAGAAGAGCAACATTTTCCCTAACAGTAACCTTTTTGTTAAGCAGCTGTCTTGACTCCACCCAGCTGCACAGGTGAGGCAACAGGTATTGCCCACTTCACAGGCAGATGGAGACACTGAGGCCTCGATGCAAGGTGCTAACTGAGGCAGCCTTCCCGGCATTGAAATGGACTTGGGTGCAAGTCTGTGCACTGGATCCTTGGCCACAACCCAAACGTAAAAACTTTTATGGCTTAAAAACATTTTATTCAGTGCTCAATAAAGGAAATTATCACTATCTAGCTTGATTCATTCCCAGTCTACAACAGGCAGATGCTGGGAGATCAGATAAAAAGTTATTACAGTAATGTAGGTAAGAAGTGCTAGTGGTTCAGATTAACTCTACCCAAACTTCCAGCAAATGGAAATGGAAGGACACTTCCCAACCCATCCTGTGAGGCCAGCGTTAGCCTGACACCAAAATCAGACGGGGACATTACAGGAAAAGTACAGACCAATATCTCTTCTGAATCTGGATGCAAACGTGATAAATAAAATGTAGCAAACTGAACAACATATAAAAAAAGAGAATATAACATAACCAATTGGGGTTTATTTCAAGAATGCATCTTTGTTTTAACATTCAAAAATCAAAGTAATTCACCACATTAATTTTCTGAAAAAATATAAATGATCATTTCAGAAAACACAGAAAAAGAATTTGACAAAATCCGACATCCATTCCTGATTAAAACAGCAACAGCAACAACAGTAACTCTCAACAAACTAGTGACAGAAGGGAACCTCCTCCGCTTAATAAAGGACATCTACAAACAAGACAGCACTGATATCACACTCAGCGTTGACACACTGAACGCAATGAGGACCTCATCGCTTTTCTTTTTCTAACCAGTGCAATAAGGCGAGAGCAATAAAAAGCACCCTCCAGACCAGAGAGAGAAGTAAAGTTGTCTGTACTCATAAATTACATAATTATAAACCTAGAAAATCTCATGGAACCTACCAAAAAAAAGAGTGTGAACAAGAATGCAAGACCAGCACACAAAAACCAAACGTATCTCTATATACTCACAATGAACAATCAGATTGGAAATTTTTAAAAACAGTTGACAGCAGCATCAAAATGACATACTTAGAAATGAATCTGAGATGTACAAGATCTGTACACTGACTACTAGTAAACATTGCTGAGAGAAATCAAAGAATGCCTAAATAAATGGAGAAACAAATCACGTTCCTGTATCAAAATATTCAATATTATTAAGATGCCAATCCTCCCCAAATTGATCTACTGACGCAATGAAGTTAAATCAAACCCCCAGCAGATTTTTTTTTTCCTTTGCTTTTTGTTTTGTTTTAGAAATTGACAAACTGACTCTATGGAAATTTAAGGACCTAAAATAGCTAAAACAATTTTGAAAAATAAAATCGAGGAACTAATACCACTTGATTTCAAGACTTGTTATAAAGCAACAGTAATCAAGACAATGTAATATTGTCATAAAGATAGACAAATCAATCAATGGAACACAACAGAGAGCCCAGAAATAAACCCACACAAACACAGTAAACTGCTTTTGGACAAAGAGCAAAGGCAATTCAGTGGAGAACAGACAATCTTTTCAACAAATGTTGCTAGAACAATCAGGACACACACACGCAAAAAAAAAAAAAATGTGAACATTGATCTGTACTTTGTGCCATGTCCAAAATAAATCCTAAATGTAACCTAAAATAATCAAACTTATAGAAGAAAACATGGGGCAAATCTGCATGACCTTCGGTTAGGCAAAGATTTTTAAATACCACATCAAAAGCAGGATCCATGAAAGAAAACATTGATAAACTGGAGTTCATCAAAATTAAAATTTCCTACTCTTTGAACAACACTCTTAGGAGAAAGAAAAGACAAGTCACTGTCTGGGAGAAAATATTTACAGATCAGGCATCTGATAAGGAACTCAAATTCAGAAAATTCAAGAACTTTCAAAACTCAGTAATAAGAAAACAACCTAACTTTTTAAATGAGCAAAAAAATTTTGAGACACTTCACCAGAGAAGATAAACACATGGCAAATAAGCACATGAATAGGTCCACAATGCCATCAGTCATTAGAGAAACGCAAATGAAAATCACAACAGGATTCCCATTACGATGCTTAAAGGATGGAGCTCTCACACACTGCTGATGGAAGCGACAAACGGTGGTGCACCCACTCTGGAAATCAGTTTGGTGGTGTCTTCCAAAAGTGAGCACGTACCTACACAGGTGATTCAACCATTCTACTCCAGGAGTTTACTCAAGAGAAATAAAAGTATGTGCCTATGTAAAGACAGGCACACGAATATTCACAGCACCTTAATCCACAGTAGCCCAAAACTGGAAATGCCACAAATGTCCTTCAACAGATGAATGGATAAACAAACCATGGTACACCTGCACAATGGGACATGCCTCAGCAATCAAAAAGAATCAACTACTGATACCTGGATAAGTCTCAGAATAATCATGCTGAGTGGAAGAAGCCAGACCAGAAACAATACATACTACATGATCGCATTTGCATACAATTCTAAAAAGTTCAAACTAATCTATAGTGACAGAAAACAGAACAGTGGTTGCCTGGCAAGGAGGGTAAAGAAGGGAGGAAGTAAGGTGTAACAAAGGGGTGTGAGGAAACTTCTAGAGTGGGTGGACAGGTCCATGATGTTGCTTGTGGGAATGGTTTCACGGTATGTACATGTGTCCAAACTTAACATACTCTACCCTTTAAATATGTGCAGTTTATTGCATGCTAATTATACCTCAACAAAGATATGACAATAAGAAAAAAAGAAACTAACTGAAACGATACAACATATACTACACACACAATAGGACTCAAGGTCAGTGTGGTGCTACGGCAAGGCTAATGTCGGGATCCTGTCAACAGTGCCAATTGTAGCGCTCTTAATCCTCTCGGTGACACCAGTTGTCTAGCCCCACGACCACACCAGTTGTTGGGCTCTTTTACCTGCCAGTAATCCTGCCAACTGGGCCAATTGTTGAGCTAGGGCTGGGTCTGGAGCTCCCAGACCCCTCAAGCCCATTCACAGACTGGGTCACAAACCCTTCATACACCAGGCTGGGTCACCAGACCCCACACACGCAGGTCTATGAGCTAGGTAACCGGCCAAAAGGTCCTTGGGAGCCTCAGGTTGGAAAGCCTGGCTGCACCGAGTAAACGCCCGAGGCCGACGCCTGCCCACCAGCTTCACTAAAACTCCTCTCTCTACTCTCTCTTTCTCTCTCTCTCTCTCTCAAGAACACAGAATAGCAACAAAACTAAAAAGATACATTGGCTTGCATTCGCACTAACTACACACACACACACACACACACACAATTTGCTTACAAAGAATGCTGAACCACACCCAACCAGACCCGAGGCAAGGGCCCTGACCAAACTACTCTATTTTCCCAACAGTCAGGGAGAGGCAAAGGTGGGTAGAGGACTGCAGGGCATCCAGGAGAAGGAGAGACTTTTTCTGAGCTTTGCAGAATTTAGGGACATGGAAAGGGATGGGGCGACAAGCATCAAGAGAAGGAAAACAACTGGAGCCACAGGAAGGAGAGCCACGAGCAGTGATGCCGATGGCCAGAGCTGCCACTGTGGTGCGGACTCCAGGGATCTGTGGGAGCCACGCAGCCTGCAGGGAAACTGGGGAATATCTTCTATCAGCCTGGACGTGTCATTCCAGAGAGTTCCAGAGAGTGTTGAAAAGTGTGTTAGGAGGATGCTAGGATGGGCTGGCAAACAGGCTTCTTCCCAGTGCCAAAGCTACGCAGCTGGTAGGGAGGCCCTGGACGGGCACACTGCGGTTTCCGAGACCACACACATGGCAACTGATGGGCCACACATGCCATTGCTGTGGAATGCAGAAATGACGCTGTGGGTGCACAGATCTGCCACCCCTGAACTAACGCCAGGAAACCAGGGAAGATGTATAATTAACAAAACAAGAAGCTACAAGAGGTGGGAGCATGGTAATATCCCCATTACCAACAACCAATCTGGGATGCATTTAGCTGAGAGAAGCAATAACACGTGTGTGTGACAAGTGTTGGATGAATGAATGAGTGCACAGATTAAATACTCATATAATGGACAGAGAGAAAAAAGGCAGGGGAAAAAAACGACTTTACTTTTTCTGTACTAGGAAAAGGAAAGTGAGAGCAGAATGGGACAGTCTTTGCAGTAAAGCTGGACCTGAATCTTTTGCCCTGTTGAATATGACATCCAAATAGTTACTAAACTTGTTATTAAGATATTGGACAACAAGGACGCCCTAGGGCACATACGTGGTAAAGCCATTTAAAGCAAAGAATCTGAAAGGAACCGAAAGCACACACAGCCAGAGACAAGAGCTGGACACTAACAGCCACGGTGCACCCACATCTCAGCCCTGTGGCAGGCACTGAATACAGATCATCATGCTTAATCCTCATTGGAGTGTGTAGGTGGCATTATCCCATTTTAAAGATGGAACAACAAAGGCACAGAGGTTAGGTTATCTTTCCAGCCAGCCCAGGTAAGGGCAGAGCTAGGGTGCAACGTAAGGTCTACTGGACGCCAGCGCTCGGGCCACTCATGCACTATTTGTTGAATCTCAGCATTAACAGGGCAGATAAATACATATAAATGACATCTTTAACCTAACATCAGTCACTCAAAGAAATATGTCTGTTTTCTGTTTTCAGTAACCATTATTCACCCAAATATATTTTATAAGGGAAAAAAAGACAATTATTTCTTCAATAGAAATCACCAAAGGCAGCAGACAACCTCCGACTTTAAGGAGTCCCTACAATGCTGAATAAAGGTATATTCCTTTATAAAACACCAAAGTTTGAAGACAGAATTTTCATTTCACTGTAATCTAGATTTAAAACTTGCAGTGAGCAAGGGCAGCGCAACAGGTACGTAGAAGTCCAGCCTCTTCTCTGCCAAGGGCAGGTTCTGCCTTCTCCTTCAGGCCTCGGCTCTCATGTCACCTCTTCAAAGATATCTCTGACCTCCCAACCTAAGCAGCTGCTCTCCCAGTCACCATCTAGCACACACGCTGCTTCTGTTACATCCGAAATTATCTGCTTTACTTACTTGCTTATTATCTCCATCTCTCCGTACTCTATTCCCCAAAAGCACCACCAGTAAAAATCTGTCGGGCGAGGGTACTTGTTGTACCCTCGCCCGACACCTAGAGGAATGCCCGGGGCCCAGTCCATGAAAGGTGCTCCATAAAGATTTGCTCAAAGAACGGCCAATCCCAGAAACTCACATCTTTCCGTGTCTTCTGTTCTGCAGCCTGAATCCTCTGATCCATTTCCTCCTCCAACTCATTCAGCTGCATGGCTGCCTTGTCCTGGGCTCTGAAATTCAAAAGGACGCACACCTTCTTGTTACACTCCTGAGCTTGTAACATGAAGAGAAAACACCAGACTCACCTATTTCAAGCCCTATATTTTGCAGAGGAGAAACACACCAGGCAAAATAATATTCCCATTCCTTCCACATCATAAAATGACATTGGCAATTTGACCATTTCAGTGTAAAATGATCTTAAAACTAGATATTAAATAAATGAAATAAATTAGATAAAATGATATTCAACTAGAATGTGGCAAAGAATGAAGATACCAAATCACTGGGAGGCTCTCAATAAAGTCTGGAAATCCTTCTTGCTGCCAGGACTATGGCAAAGAGATGGTTAGATGTAATTCTCAAATGTTAACTATACAAAACTCACAATGTTACAGGCCTGCTACTCATGCCTCAAAGGAGGCCTACCCTGGGGCTCTGATCCACACTCCAGAATACTCTACAGAATCTGCAGTCCTGAGGAGCACCCTTTACCCTACTGGAAGCCCCCCAGGAAGCAAAATTGAGGGAAAAGTCCAGATCCATGTATTGGAAGTGCTCATAAGAAACCCTCCGTGAATTCAACTCTTGCTTGACTATAAGAAAGGTCTTATTTAGCATCAGGATTTTAAAACATTTTCAAATCTTCTACACTTTAATTCCCTTCACTTGCTCCAAAGGCTTGACCAGATAGTTTTAACATCATGTTTGGGGGGAGAATAAAGGGACAGAGGAGCTGAAGACAGGGGGGCCCAAGCCCTCCCCTGCCACCAGGCAGACAGGGCAGCACCCTATCAGAGGGGCTGTGTTCACAAGGTCTAGGCACAGACCAGTGGCGTGGGCAGCAGCTGGGAGCACATGGCAGCGAGAAGCGTCTGTGGGGCATGACACCCAAGAATTGTGACAAACAAAATGAGCCCTCTTTCCCAACACATGCCCAAGGAGTACGGGCCTTCCAGGAAGCAAAGAGGCTGATGTTGGGACTGCAACATAGACAAATTCTTCTTTTGCACTGGGGGGCTACTAAAACCAACAAGATATCCTGTGTGAGACAACTGCCTGTATTACAGTAAGAGTCTAACAGTCTTCTGGCTTAGGGTTCAGGGGGAGGGCTGGGTGAGCAGGCTTAGAGACAGGGAGAGCAGAATTGCTGAGCACCCACCGCGTGTCAGGCACAGCGTGAAGGGCTTCATCCACTGTACCCTCTATACCTTAAGGATGTGAACATTTCATCCTCATTTTGCAGCTGCAGGAACTGAGACTCAGGGAGATTAAGTAACCAGGTCTCATGCCTGTAAGTGACAAGGCCAGGCTTCAGATGGAGTCCTGCCTACCTCTCCGGATGAAGTTTCCTGTATGTTTCAAGTGGCTGGATATAAGATAAATCTTTGAATTGTTTTATATTGAATCCTTGGTCCTGAAGAGTTTATACAAGAGAATCACAGTGACCTACTCATTGATTACAGGCTGACCCTATAAATTACTGCCTGACTCAACTTCTCCTATACTGGCTTAATTTAGAAAGCTCTAGATTCCTGACGTCCAGGAAGGCCACCTGTATATATCATAATGTGATAATGCAGTTCAGGTCATTTGCCGCCTGGGTCAGAGAGCCAGTTAAAGAACCCTGTGTATCACTTAGAAAAGAAGGACCTCAATACCTCTTCACTGCAATGGCCAGGCTTTCCATTTCTGTGCTCTGAAGTTTGATCTCACGGATGAAGTTCTTTATAACGTGTTCATATGGCTGAATTAGTCTCGGCTCCACGAGGTTGATGTTTTGATACAGGGTACTAACTTGTTCTTTTCTGCCAAAAAAATAAAAATTAAATAAAAGCAATTTAAAAATAAAGAAGGCAAATTTGAAGAATTCTTTTAGGAAATAGAAACATAAGTTAAGAACCAAGGAAGAAAAAAACAGCAATAATAGAATGATCTAGAATGAAGACAGCAGTCAGAGGTAATGTTGCATCTTTCTCCATATGAGAGGATGAGGCTTATGAGATCAATGCAAATGCACAGGAAGGGACTTACATGGAAGGACATTTTTTTGTCACTGCTGTTTTTTGGTTTTGGGTTTTGTTTTGTTTTTTAGTAGAAAGACAAGTAAATCTACAGAAAAGGTAGGTAACATAAACCACTGACTTAATTCCATGTTTCATCAATCCTAATAACACACAGTTTAGCCTTTATGATTACAGGAGGGCATATATCCATTATGTCATAGTTGGTTAAAAATACTTCATATAAATTCATATCTACATATGTATTTGTACTGTTTTTACTCACAAGACTTGCAAATGTGTGGGTTTCTTCCGTACACCAACCAATCCTTCAACTTTCTAGACACCAACCAGGTGTCCAACAGGTCGAATCAATTCTGACACTAACTACCTGGAGCTAACCCAGACTCCACAGGTTAAGAGCTCAGTCCCACAAGACTGCCCCTATTTTAAACGCCAGTCACAAGTCCCAGGCTGCCACCTGTACTTCTGACCAACCAGCTACCCATCAGGGGTTCCTATGACCCCCTCCTCAGGTCCCATAATTTACAGAATGGTTCAAAGAACTCAGGAAAACACTTGGCTTATGTTTACCAGTTTATTTTAAAGGATACAACTCAGGAAGAGCCAAATGGAAGAGATGCACAGGTAAGGTACTGGGGGCAGGGGGTGCACGGAGCTTCCATTGCTTTTTTCAGGCACACCACCCCACCAGCACCTCACTGTGTTCATCAGCTCAGAAGCTCTGCAAACCTCGTTGTTTAGGGGGTTTTAGGAAGGTTCCATTGCATAGCATGACAGATTAAATCACTGGCTACTAGCGATTAACTCAATCTTCAGCCCCTCCCTGTCTCCTCCCCAGAGGTCAGGGATGAGACTGAAAACGTCAATCCTCTAATCGTGCTTTGGTCTTTCTGACAACCAGCCCCCATCCTGAAGATATGTAGAGACCCAAGCCACTAGTCATCTCATTGCCCTGTAAGAGACGTTCTCATCTCCCTGGAGATTCCAAGGGGTTTAGGAGATGTGTGCCAGGAACCTGGGACAAAGACCAAATATGTATTTCCTACTATATCACAGTATTTATACATGACAGTCCTCATACTTGTTATTTAATACCATGTATTAAAAGACAAAAATTTTCAGAGGCTTTTCAAAAGAAAATTGACAAGATTAAGTAGCTGATCTGACAGAGGATAAAGAAGCTAGCTGGTGAGGCTGGTGCTGGCTTTGACTCATAGTTTAGGAGGTGATGCACTAGGTATCATCTAGCACGATCCATGAATAGTGTACCCTTTATGTCTAGTTCGTGTATGACTCAACTGCTGTCACTGGATGCTATGGCCATGTGAGAACTTAATAACCATGCTCTTCTCCACCAAATCTAAAGCTTCTCTTGACTGACGGGCTGCATACTGGCCTCCTCGGGCAGTTGACATCAGAGATCATGCAATCCAAACTTCCTTCTCCTGATCCTAGTGAAGAGCCATGCTCATTAATATTTAATGTAAGATGTGACTGTGTTGTGACAGTAGCAGCACTTTTTTAAAGCAAAGAACAGTTACATTAGTTGAAAGAAGAAATGCCAGGAATTTAAAGAATAAGCAATGCTTTGGGCCTGAGATAATAACTTACCATAACACCAGTGTCAAAGAACTCTATCAATTCTCATCAAGTTTACAAATGTTAGGGACAGTTACTGATCACAGGAAAAAATCACTGGCTACTAACCAACCACTTTTGCACACTGCATTATTTGAAAATCACCTCCAGTGCTTAGAAAACTCTCATGTTCAGTAATCTACTGCTATGATTTTATTGTTATTCCCCTGACAGTGCAAAAACCTTCCGTTTCCTACCCCTGATACGGAGATATTGAGCTTCTCCAGGTGCTTGTCTAGCTCTGGTGAGGCTTTTGGGAAGGCCATTGCAGGAACCAGGATGTCTGAGAGCAACTCATAGCCATCTTTGGTGCCTAATGACACCAAAATGACAGCCACAAAAGACCTCTCAGAAATCCTGAGCACAAAATTTGTCCATTCAATCAACATTCCCTGGGCTCTTGCCCTGTCACTCTAGTGAAGACCATGTGAAGACACAGGAGAAGATGGGAATCTACCAGCCAAGGAGAGTGGCCCCAGGAGAAACCATCCCTGCTGTTACCTTGGTATCAAACTTCTAGCCACCAGAATTGTGAGAAAAGAAATTTCTGTTCTTTAAGCCACCCAGTCTGTGGTGTTTGTTATGAGAAATAACAAGACAGCCTTAGTTAAATAAATATAGTGCCCAAAGTCACATAGTGATTAAGTGGCAGAATTGGGATTCAAATTCAGTCTCATGCTGGACAGCACAAAATCAACAATAATATCATATTGTTTCCCAATTGTGTTAAACACCTGAACTTCAACAGAAGAAATAGGATTTAAAATCAATCTACAGAACTAGGAAACACTGCAAAACATGAGGTACATATTAATTCCGATGCCTAATTAAGCACCACATGGCTGTAAACCCTCCCAGGTGTGCTCCTATAAATAAGCTGCTCGATCTGTGCAGAGGCCAATTATGATTCAAAATAATTGCTCAAGTGAAATCTTATTAATAAACCTGCAGGAGTAAGTCACTTTACTTAGTGCTATAAGACAGAGAAAGCTGCCATCATCTTTCCCATCAGAGCTGAGAACAAATGCTGACTGCAATAGTGAGCCATATTTATTACAGAGCAGTAAAAAAATAAAAATAAAAAGTTCTCTACTCTTAGATTGCCCCAGGTAATTTCAGTGCACAACAGAATCATTAGTTTATTAATCTCTGCCATTTACTGACCACCATCAGGATGCAAAGTGCAAATACCTTCTCTTTAATACAAACCTGACTGTTGGCGATGGCCATTAAGATATTGTTATCTAGAGTCCTTGTTTACCAGCTTACTCCACAACAATATAATGTTCAGAAGTGGATGCCTCAGGAGTTCCCCTCACTTTCTGCAAATTTCTAAAATGAGAAGAAATGTAATGACTTGTAAATTTTCTTGGTTTGCTTTCTGGTCTTGGCATTACACAGAATTTCAAGAACAGTTTACAGTGAAGTGTACAATTAGGTTAATTATAAAAAATGCCTGCCACTACCAGAAAATATGTCACATGGTTAACTAACTGTTGTGGATACTCATCTATATTATTTCTTATCATAGGGTCTGGAGGGAGGTTTGATTTCCAGGACACCTGTTGGCTAGGATGGAACCACGTGACCAGTTCTGGGGAATGGAAAGGGAGCAGAAGTGGTGTGTTTCCCACTTCCCACGCTGGCCCCCCAAATCCTTTGTATGATCCCCTACTCATATTCTTTTGTTCCTTCTTTTTTCTTTCCTTCTCTCTTTTCCTCATCTTCAGAGCTATAGAGAAGAACTCCAATATGGCAAAGCCATGTGACAGAATATGCTTCAATCCCTGAATCACCACATGGAGGGAAACTGCTCGGGAGAGCTGCCTGAGCACACCAATCTGTCCAACACATAAGAGAGAAATAAGTTCGTACTGCGTGAAGCCACTAAGCCTTGGAAGTTTTTTGTTACAGTCAGCTTGAGCTCAGAAAGTTAGCATTATAGTTTCCTACTTTGGTATTTTATCATCCTCTTCCAAATTAAAATACTTCATTATCTCCTTGTTTATATTAACTAAGTATTAAAACTTTTACGATTACGGTAAGTCTTTACCACCACCACCCACGCTCTTTAGAAGGGAATAAAGGACTATTCTGAAGCATTCATATACTGAAACAGACATTTATTGAACATCTTATATATGCAGCCCAGGCAGTGATTTAAGTATTTACATGTGTTATTCACTTAATTCTCATGACAATCCTATGAAGACATTATCACTAGTATCCTTTTTACTGAGGAGGAGACTGAGGCAGAGAATAAGTATCATCTTGTAGCACAGCTAGAATTCCAACCCAGTCCACCTGGCTCCAGGGTCAGGCTCCATAGGGCGGAACTAGCTCTTCACACCAAAAAGTAAGTGCCAAACTGATTTTCAGGGGTCCCAACTACACACCTCCATTTAAGGAAATTTGATGTACAATACCAAGATGTTTTAAAATTTACTTTGGAAGAGGATATGTATTATTGCTATAAGGATGGCCCACATTATAAGCATGACTAAGATTAAAATGAGATAACCTTATAAAACTTAGTTTACTTAAAGCTACTTAAGGTAAGCACAACGGTACAGTGAAGCACACTCCCACCTTCCACCCCCGCCCCATCTGCCTGTGGGCTTCATTTGGTCTATACCTGTGAACCAGGAGAATCACCTGGATCATGCTGATTATGGTGATTCTCACACCTGACAGAAAGACCAAAAACAAAACAAAAACAAAAAACTTCATTATAGGTCTTACAAAGATAATACCTGGTCCCTCTACGCTATGATTTAAATGTTGTGCCCTGCATGGGGACATAAACACCTGTGGATTCTTCAACTCAACAGACTTACTTGGCACCAGTTCTTGGTACCAAGTAATCTTTTGTTCCACTCCAAGAGTGCAGTAGTCTCCAGCCCCTCCCGGTGTCCTTGCTCCTGACGTCAAAACAAGCAGAAACTACACAGTGGCCACACACACACTCTGTTTTCTTCTAGGCCTGGTCCAGTTTGGCACATGTGAGTGCTGAGAAGAGTGCCCAGTAGTGATGAGGCTCAAGAGCTCTTTGAACTCATTGAGACCCAGGGCCTCATCTAAAGCGATTACGCCTGAACTCACAGATGCCATGTAGGCCTGTTTACAGGTGTACTTGGCAAATGCTCGTACTAGGTAAAGATTAAGGATCGAGTCATAAGCATTAGTCAGTCAAGACAAAAAACAGTCTCTACTTCTGTACTGAGAAATCCACTAACACTGAAAATAATCTATGGCATAAGGTATCATATGAAATGCAATTAGAGAAAAATGCACCCTGAATTACCAGCCGGTTGTATGTGTTTAAAACCTAAGCCTATACATATTCTTGTTCAATAAATAATGTTGATTTGTAGAAAAGACAGTAGTAATGGCAAATTACTGATAAAAATGTCACAACTTAAATTTTTTAAATGATCCCTGGGAAATAAGCATTTTAAATTTCAAAAGTCCCACTGAAGCTGAGAGGGAAATAATATGTATTTGAAAGAAAAAACACGTATACTTAAGATGTATGAACATTTTTAAAAATCACACATTTTGATAGATGAGCACATATATATTTGTGTTTAGGTATCTGTAATGCAGCTGGGCCGGTATTTAAAATGCCTGGACACCCCTGGAAAGCAGTCAAGTACAGACCACACCACTGCAATTAAGGAACATGGTGACCCAGTAGGGTTGCTTGGGAAATTGGCCCTTAGATTCCAAGTCTTGCTCCTTTAAGCATTAAAATGGGGAGCTATACAATTTATTTAAGCTATATGTTATATAGATCTAAAACCTAAAGCAGTTTTATGAAAGAAAGTAAACAGTATTAAATGCCAATGTTTCCATGATTCTACACTAAGTAATGCCATGAGAAAATTGGTGCTAAGATCCTAAGATCTGAGCATGAGAAATTAAAACATCCATGCCATCCAAGTGAGATCCTGGAAATAAAACGCTCAGAAGCAGACCAAGTTCCTTCCCACATAAGGCTCACAGATGATTGAAAAGTCCTGTGAAATATCAAACTATAAAGCTTCTGCACAGCAAAGGAAACCATCAACAGAGTAAAGAGAAAACCCACCAAAAGGGAGGAAATATTTACAAACTATACATCTGGCAAAGGGTTAATATCCAGAATACATAAAGAACTCAAGAGACAAAAAAAAAAAAAAACTGATTAAAAAATGGCCAGCAGACCTTAATAGACATATTCAAAAGAAGACATAATATTGGCAAACAGATGTATGAAAAAATGCTCAACATCATTAATTATCAGGGAAATGAAAATCAAAACCAGAATGAGATATCATTTTAACCGTTAGAATGTCTATTATCAAAAAGACAAAAGGGCAGGCAGCTCCTACTGTCCAGCAGAGGCAAGATCATGCCCAAGGCCCTAGGCAAGAGCTGTGGGCAGCACCCCCCACCCAGCAGAAGGCAGGAGCACACCCACAGTCCTAGGCAGGAGAAGCAGGAAGCACCCCCGGCCCATCAGAAGGCAGGAGCACACTGAAAACACCACTTCTGGTCCACCATAGCCACTGCCGCCAAAGGGCAGGATGCTGCCACAGTAGTGGCCACTACCACCATACAGGTGACCCACCACTCACTCAAATGCACTGACACAACAACAGTCACCAGCAGAGACTGGAAAAAGAGGAAGAAGTCTCTCCTCAAGCCCACTCCACAGTAATAGAAGAAGCAGCTGGTCTATCAGATAACCAGACATCAACATAAAGATACTGGAAATATGAAAAACCAAGAAAATATGACACCACCAAAGGAATACAGTAATTCTCAAGTACCAGACTCCATAGAGGAGGAAAACCTTGAAATGACTGAAAAGGAAATCTGAGCAACAACCTTAAGGAAACTCAATGAGATACAAGAAGATTCAGACAACATAATAAAATTAGAAAAAAAAATCCAGGTTATGAAGGAGGAAATTTACGAAGAGATTAATACCTTTAAAAAGAATGTAGCACAATTCCAGGAACTGAAGGATTTATTCAATAAAATAAAATAAACCAAGAACTTAAGCAGCAGGTTAGAGTAACTGGGAGAAAGAATTTCTGATCTTGAAAATCATGTTTTTAAAATAACCCAGACAGAAAAAGGAATTAAGAAAAATGAAAAAAGCCTAAGAGAGATAGCAGACAACCATAAGTGCACAAATATTCAAATCATGAGTGTTCCAGTAGAAAGGAGAAGGTATTAAAAACCTATTCAATGATGTAATAATGGAAAAATTCCCAAGAATAGGAAGAGGCATGGACCTTCAGATCCAGGAGGCTCAAACATCACCAAACAGATTCAATCCAAAAAGATCCTCTCCAACACTCATTATAGTCAAACTGACAATGCTCCAAGAAGAAAATCCTAAGAACAGGAAGAGAAAAGCATCAATCCACCTATAAGGGAGCCCATATTAGACTAACAGCACACTTCTCAACAAAAACTCTACAGGCCAGAAGAAAATGGGAAGATATAGTCAAAATACTAAAAGAAAAAAACTGTCAACTTAGAATACTACACCCAGCAAGGCTACCCTTCAGAAATAAGAGAGAAATAGTGTATTTTCTAGACAAACGAAAACTGTGGGACATCACCACCACATGACCAGCCTTGCAAGAAATCCTCAAGGGAGTCTTGCATCTGGAATCCAACAAAGGACAATCACTACCACGAATACACAACAAAGAACAAAACCAACTGGTGGAACAAAAATGAAAACGAGAGAGAGAAAGAAATTAAATCTTACCACCTCAAAAAACCAACAAAGATTAACGTTAAAGACAAACACTAAAAGGGGAAGAAAGGAACAAAAGATATTTAAAACACCCAAATGAAAATAAATAAAATTCCAGGAGTAAGACAATGCCTTGCAATAATGACCCTAAACATAAACAGATTAAACTCCCTACACAAAAGACACAGACTGACTGACTGGATTAAAAAGCTAGACCCAACTATATGCTATCTTCAAGACCCAACTGTATACTCACCTGCAAAGACACATATAGACTAATAGGGAAGGGATGGAAAGAGACATACCATGCAAATGGAAACCAAAGACGAGTAGGAGTAGCTATTCTTATATCAGATAAAATAGATGTTAAACCAAAAACCATCCAAGAGACAATGAAGGTCACTATATAATGATAAAGGAATCTATCCAGCAAGAAGACATAACAATCATAAATATATCTGCCCCATCACCAAAGCACACAGGTACATAAAGCAAACACTATTAGGCCTAAAGAAAGAGATAGACTCCTATATGATAACAGTAGGGGACCTGAACATCCCTCTCTCAGCACTGAACAGATCATCTAGGCAACAAATTAACAGAGAAACACAGGATTTACACCACACTTTAGATCAATTGGACCTAGCAGACTTCTATAGAACATTTCATCCAGCAACTACAGAACATACATTCTTCTCATCAGTGCATGGAACATTCTCCAGGACAGACCCTATGGTAGGTCACAAATCAAGTCTCAACAAATTTTTAAAAACTGAAATCATTTCAAGTATCTTTTCAGACCACAAAAGATTAAAAGTAGAAATCAGTAACAAGCCAAACTCTGGAAACTATACAAATACAAGGAAATTAAACAACAAGATCTTGAATGACCTATGGGTCCAAGAAGAAGTTAAACTAGAAATCAAAAAATTTCTTGAAACTAACAAAAACAAAGATACATCATACCAAAACCTGTGGGATACTGTAAAAACAGTACTAAGAGGTAAATTCATCACAATAAACACTTACATCAAAAGAACAGAAAGACTGCAAATATACAACCAAACACTACACTTCAAAGAACTAGAAAAACAACAACAATCCAATCCCAAAATTTGCAGACAGGAAGAAATAACTAAGATCACAATAGAAATATATGAAATAGAGACCCCCAAAAATGATACAAAATATCAATGAAACAAAAAGTTGGTTTTTTGAGAAGATAAACAAAATAGACAAACCATTAGCTAGGCTAATTAAAAAAAAGAAGAGAGAATACCCAAATAACAAAAATCAGAAATGAAGAAGGAGACATTACAACCAACGATACAGAAACACAAAGCATCATTAAAGACTATTATAAACAACTACATGTCAACAAATTTGGAAACTTGAAGGAAATGGATAAATTTCTGGACACATACTCACCACCAAGACTGAACGAAGACATAGAAAATGTGAACAGACCGATAACAAGCTACAAGATTAAAACAGTAATCCGCACTCTCCCTACAAAACCCAGGACCTGATGACTTTACCTCTGAATTCTACCAAATCTTTAAAGAGGAATTAACAGCAATTCTCTTCAAAATATTTCAAAAGATTGAAACAGAGGCCATTCTTCCAAACTCATTCTATGAGGCCAGCATCATCCTGATACCAAAACCAGACAAATACAACAACAACAACAAAAAACTATAAGCCAGTACAACTGATGAACATAGATGCAAAAATCCTCAACAAAATAATAGCAATCAGAATACAGCAAAACGTAAAAAAATTACACACCACAATCAAGTGGGATTCATCCCAGGGATGCAAGGATGTTTCAATATATGCAAGTCAATAAATGTGATAAACCACACCAACAAAATTAAGGACAAAAACTACACAATTATCTCAATAGATGCCAAAAAAGCTTTTGACAAAATTCAACATCCCTTTTGATAGACTCTCAACACAATAAAAGCCACATACAACAATCTACCACCAATATCATCCTAAGAACAGGAACAACACAAGGATGCCCAGTCTTACCACTCCTATTTAACATAGTACTAGAAGTACTAACCAGAGCAATTAGGCAAGAGGCATAAATAAAGAGAACCAGATTGGAAAAGACAAAGTCAATTCGTCCCTGTTTGCAGATGACATGAGCTTATATATACAAAAACCTAAAGACCCTATCAAAAAGCTCTTAGGGATAATAAACAATTTCACTAAAGTTTCAGGATACAAAATCAACTCACAAATATCAGTACTGTTTTTTATACTCCAATAACAAACTAGCAGAAAAAGAAATCAAGAGAACAAACCCATTTGCAATAGTCACACAAAAAAATAAAATACCCAGCAACCAATTTAACCAAAGAGATGAAAGATCCCTATAGTGTGAACTAAAAATCATGGCTTTAAGAAATTAAAGAGGACACAAAAAGATGGAAAGACATTCCACACTCTTAGATTGGAAGAATTAACATTGTGAAAATGTCCATACTACCCAAAGCCATCTATAGAGTCAACACAATCCCCATCAAAATACCAATGACATTCTTCACAGAAATAGAAAAAACAATCCTAACATTCATATGGAACAACAAAAGACCTTGAATATCCAAAACAAACCTGAACAAAAAACATAAATAAATAAAACCAGAGGCATATCACTACCTGACTTCAAATTATACTACAAAGACACAGGAACCAAATAGCATGGTACCAGCATAAAAACAGACACACACCAAGGGAACAGAATAGAGAACTGAGAGATCAACCCATATACTTACAGCCAACTGATTTTCAACAAAGGCACCAAGAACAGATATTGGGGAAAGACTGCCTCTTTGATAAATGGTGCTGGGAAAACTTGATATGCATGTGTAGAAGAATAAAACCAGACCTGTACCTCTTTCCATATACCAAAATCAACCCAAAATGGATTAAAGACTTATATATAAGACCTGAAGCTATAAAACTACTAAAAGAAAACATAGGGGAAACACTCCAGGAAGTAGGACTGGGTAAAGACTTTATGAATAAGATCCCCAAACCACAGACAACAAAAGAGAAAATAAAGAAATGGGATTATATTAAACTAAAAATCTTCTGCACAGCAAAAGAAACAATTAACAGAGCAAAAAGACAATCTACAGAATGGGAGAAACATTTTCAAACTATGAATCTGACAAGGGATTAATATCTAGAATATACAAGGAACTCAAACAACTTAACAGTAAAAAACAACCAGTAACCCAATTAAAAAAATGGACAAAGGAGTCAAATAGGCATTTCTCAAAGGAAGATATACAAATGGCCAACAGACACAGAAAAAATGCTCAACACCACCAAGCATCAAGGAAATGCAAATCAAAACCATATTGAGATATCACCTCACACCAGTTAGACTGGCCATTATCAGAATGACAGAGAATAACAAATGTTGGCAAGGATGCAGAGAAAGAAGAACCCTCCTACACTGATGGTGGGGCTGTAAATTCATGTAGCCATTATGGAAAACAGTACAGAGATTCCTCAAACAACTACAGATACAATTGCCATACAACCCAGCAATCCCACTTCTAGGTATGTACCCACAGGAATGGAAATCATCATGTCAAAGGGACACCTGCACTCCCATGTTCATCACAGCTCTATTACAGCAGCTAAGAGTTGGAACCAACCTACATGTCCATTGGCCAATGACTGGATAAGGAAAATGTGGTATATTTACACAATGGAATACTACTGTGCCATACAAAGGAATGAAATTCTGCCATTCACAGCAATACGGAAGAACTTTGAGAAAATTATGCTTAGTGAAATAAGCCAGGCACAGAAAGAGAAAAACCGAATGAACCACACTGCTGCTCCATCAGTGTATTAGTCCGTTTTGTGTTGCTATAACAGAATGCCTGAGACTGGATGATTTATAAAGAAAAACGAAATTTCTTGCTTACAGTTTCTCAGGCTGGGAAGTCCAAAGTCCATCTGGTCGTGGTGACAGTGACCCAGAGATCTCACATTGCAAGATGGTGGAAGCAGAAAGAGCAGAGCGACAAAAAGACAGACTCTCTCTTTTTTTAAAGCCCTCAGAGCCATGCCCCTGACCACCATTTTTAATCCACTCACCACTGCACGGTTCTACAATCCAATCACCTCTTCAAGGCTCCACCTTGAATTTCCCACTCTCTTAACAGTCACAGTGGGAGCTAAGTTCCTAATACATAAAACTTGGGGGACACAATTCAAGCTTCGGTGAGTTTGGGGGTACATAACTCAGTCCACTACAGTAAGTACAGAGGCTTATCCTTTTCTCCTCCATACAAGTTCAGTAAAAAATTACTCTTTTTTAACATGTACTTTTATTACATAGTACACATTTATTCCAGAATAAACCTCAATTAACCAGAAAATAAATCTCAATGGCCAAATCCAGCTATTAGTTCAGGGAGGACCATTTAAGATGGTGCCACCCAAAGATACTCAAAATGGCAGTTCCCCTCCTATGGGACTTCCCCTGCAAAGTAAAAAGACAAAGGAACTCATAACCACAAAGAATTCCATGCCATGTGTCCCCTCAGAAACCCTACTTTACATACTAAGGGAACCAATCAATGCAAACTAAAAATCACCTAATTAACATAAGGCCTCAACAACTCCCACTGGATATTTCATTAACTCCTCATTAACATAAGCTATGGCCAATCAGAACAACACAGCTCACCACAAGAGGACATATAAGCCCAACCCCGGGGACAAGGGGAGGCTAGGCTCTGTCCCTACGCCTCCACTGTGCTGAGTGTGCCAATAAACTCCTTCTAGCCTGATTTCTTGTCTCTGCACCAATTCTTTCTGAACCTTTCACCAGCTATGCTGCTAGAACAGAGCAACATTACTTCTGTTTCTGAAGTTCAAGTCTTGCTTTCCAGACAGGCTGTGCCTCTGCCCCCTAACAGCCTTCAAGCCGAGCTGCCTAGAACTGGAAGTGGCCCCAATCTTTGTGCTCAGCGTAGGTCTCCCCCCTCATTAACTCAGTTACAGAATGGTAATCTGGCCCCCCATTCTAGGGGAAACAAACAATGTCTCCTCAGTTTGGTCTCACCAGCCAGCAGACTTGGAAAGACAAGCAGGTCCAGTGGCCTGGGCTTCCCTGGCCTCTGTTCTGCTGCAGCCTGATCAGAGGAGGATCCAGACCAGGTATGAATCCACCAATACCTCATTCAGGGACTTCTGCCCAAATACACCTCCTACAGGTAAAAGTCTTTCTGGATTTGCATCACCCTGAAAGATATTTTACTTATACATGTGCTTATTTGGGTAACATTCTCCAAAAGGTTTTAAAATGGAATCCACCTGGAAGATGAGTTAAATAGATTAACTCAAAGTCTAGAAACAATTCAGATTATAAATTGTTTACTATTTCAAATCACTGACATTTACTTACTGGGAGTTTGACAATGGAGGCAGGAAGGCAGAAACTGCAAGAGGCATTGTGCTGAAGGTTTACAGAAGGCACAGCCTCAAAGCAGCTACAGGCTTCTTAAGTCATGAATGAATAGGTAAATAGGCTGGCTGGATTCAATGCTTCCTCTGCCACAGCTCAGCCTCACAGCCCAAGGCAGAATACCTAACCTCTGGAGCTTCAATCTCCTCAGCCAGAAAGGGAGGATAATCATAGGACCACCACATACAGGTCAGGTGGGAGGATGAACCCCTCCTAAAGCACATGGCACAGGGTGTTAGCCATTGTCATGATCTGCTGTTACCCTTCACTCCACTACCCAACTGAATGAGAAAGAAGGAGATGGTTTCTCCTGCCTGTGTCTGGGCTGCGTTCTAGGAAAGGGCTAAAAGGAAAAATGTCTTGTGATATGGAAGCCCCAAGGACAGAAATGTCTTTAGGTACCAGTGCTCCAGGAACTGAAAAAAGAGAACTGAGTCATGCCCTCAGGCCAAGGTCAGTCTGCAAAGGTCATAGTACACAGGTCAGTGAATCTTTTCTAAAGCACCAGAAAGAAAATACTTTAAGCTTTGCAGGCCATATGACCTCTGTTGCAACTACCAGCTCTATCATTGTAGGGTGAAAGCAGCCCTGGACAACACGTACATGAATGGGTTTGGCTATGCTTCAATAAAGCTTTATTTACACAAACAGGCAGAGAGGGTCAAATGGGCCTGGCTTTGCTAAGCCCTGTTACGGTCTGTTAACATAAGGCCCTGTGCACAGGTATGGGGATGGGGCAATGCAGACCTCAGCCTTCTTTATGGAGGAAAACAGGTTTCTGTTCACATCCTTCCCCTAGGTCCAGATCAAATTTTTTTCATATATAGGAGTTCATTCTGTTGATATCTTATTGTTAACGCACTGTACATGTGTCCATGTATACCTAAGAATATGCAACTCTTTACTTCTTATCTCGCAATGCCATGTATTCTACTAGTATTTCCTTTATATCAAAATTTACTTTGAGTCAAGTTAAATGGAGGCATAAGCTAATAATGTTTGTGCAAGTAGGTGTTCTATGGTTATTTTTCACTGAAAATTTCTTTCTATTTTGGCAAGAAAGACAGGATTTGGGGAGAAAATAAAAAATGCTGTATCAGTTTTTCGTAAAACTTTTCTTTAGACAACCGTCTGTCACCTTCTCAGCTTTGCCTGGGACAATTCCAGTTTATGCTTGCTGTCCTGTATCCTGTCCACTTTAGCATTTATCCAGAATTTTCATTCTTTTAATCAAAAAGTTGCATTGACAGTTACTACCTGTTATTAAACTGTGTACTAAGTGTGCATTTAAAGATATTAGCAGTTGCATTAAAATAAGGCAGGGTGAGTTTAGCAGATCTCCACTTCCACCTAGTAGTGTGTGAGACATCTGTGCATTGAAAAGACTTCTCATTAACATGTGGCTAAATCAGAAGACAAGCAGTGATAAATCCATCTCTCCTTTCCTGACCCTTTCCAGACACAATGTAACTAAAACTTTCCTTTCAGGAGCAGGAAACAGAATACTCACTGATAAAACAAATTAAGCTCAGCCAAGAGAAGCTGGAGACAGATAGCTCCTTCAGGGCCCAGATGGTGATGGAGAAAGATTGGCAGCAGCTGCCCTTGCCGGCCACTGCAAAAGCCAGCCAGTTGTGCTGCTACCTGCAAGGTGGGCAATGCTGCCAGGAAGCCCTGTAGCCAAATCAGTAAGAAATTGGGAAATTAAAGGCACAGTGCACATGAATAGAGAAAACAAAAGTTGGATGGTCCTGCCACAGAGCAATAGAGAGTAATTGGAATGTTCTTGCTACAGTGATTTAACCATTTTTCCTATGGTTTATATGTATATATAGTTATTTTATTGGATGGTAATGCTCTTATATTTTGCAATAAACCCTTTCGGCAGCAACTACTCAAAAAGCAAACAAAAAAAGCTGCACCCTTAATAAAAAGTTACGCACCCAATTTTCTTTGCTCAAGAAAACTGATAAATGCATAACTGCTCAAAATGTTAACTGTCACACCCAAGAAGAGCCTAAGGAGACATGGGAACTAAATGTAATGTGATATCTCAGATGGGAGGCTGGAACTAAAAAAGAGACATTAAGGGAAACCTGAGGAAATCTGAATAAAATGTGAAATTTAGTTAATAATAATATATCAATATAAGCTCATTAACTGTAACAAATGCACTGCACCAAAGCAAGATATTAATAATAAGAGAAAGTAAGTGCGGGTTATATGGGAACTCTCTACTCTCTTTCCAAGTTTTCTTTAAATCTAAAACCATTCTAAAAAATAAAGTTTAGGGCCGGCCCGGTGGCGCACTGCTACAGTGCGCCGCTTGGGAAGCGCGGCGGCGCTCCCGCCCAGGGTTCGGATCCCACATACAGACCGGTTCCCGCTCACTGGCTGAGCGAGGCGCGGGAGCAACACCGAGGGTTGCGATCCCGTTGCCGGTCCGGTCCGGTACGGGCGCGACACTGAGGGTTGCAATCCGTTGCCGGACACGGAAAAAGACAAAAAGGAAAAAATAAATAAATAAATAAAATAAAATAAAAAATAAAGTTTATTTGAAACAAAACAAAACGAAGAAAAGCTTGTCAGCATTCATCCTCCACCATGGTGGACTACAGTGATAGTAACCACATGAAAACAGGAAGATGTAAATCTCCCAAAGAAGCAACAGCATCTTTTTTTTTTTTTTTTTTTGTTTTTTCCGTGTCCGGCAACGGATTGCAACCCTCAGTGTTGCCCCCGTACCGGACCGGGACCGGCAACGGGATCGCAACCCTCGGTGTTGCCCCCGCGCCTCGCTCAGCCAGTGAGCGGGAACCGGTCTGTATGTGGGATCTGAACCCTCGGGCGGGAGCGCCGCCGCGCTTCCCAAGCGGCGCACTATCCAGTGCGCCACCGGGCCGGCCCCAGCAACAGCATCTTTTAAGAACACCGTGTTCACAGTCTACAATTTTATGCATGCATCTACAGAAGGTTCATTTACACATCACCTCTGAAGCATGACTGTTCCCTTAGATCAAGAGACTGTTGTTCTAAGTTAATTCTGCACATTTTGGATTCTGTGTTTTCTTGCACAAATGCAAAGAGTGAAGTGATAGCTGTTTATGTTGTCTCCATGAGCAGAAAAAGAAATGTGCAAAGGTAAATGAGACCAGTTTTATGTCAGTGCAATGAGATGTTTCAAAAATCATCCAGTTGCATTAATTCCAATAATGGCTTGACTTTTTTCCATCCACTGCACAGAATCAAAGTAAAGCTTTTGGAAGTTCATTCTGTCAAAAGTAAAACCTTATTACAAACGCCATTACAAATTCAATGGCATAAATTCTGGTAAAAATTATATTTTTATAAAATTAAGAAATCTACAGAATAGAAATGCACCCAAAATTGGTGGTACAAATAATTGCATCCAAATACACTTCGATATTCTGCCAACTGAAGTGAAATCTACAGCTGTCAAAGTTTCAAATATATTTACACACATAGTTACAGTCTCTATACTAAACATTTTTGTGACAGTCACTTCCTCTCTTTGTGGCCTATCATCATTTAGGTTTTGGAAATGTTTGAACCTTTGACAAACTCCTCAGCAAATCATCCTAAATGTCCTGTGTTTTTTGTAAACTAGTCCTGTAAGCTTTCATCACATTTTGTTCAAAATCAGAAGGAAAATTTTAATGAAATTACTCAACAATGGGAACTGTAAAAGCTACCTTGAGCCTCTGAAGCTTTCAGCAGATTGAAATTAATTGAAAACTAAGCCTCAAAACAGGAAAACACTGAGGAACTAAATAGATTAAATGAGGAGAGCTCAAATGTACAAATTTAATTCTGTAATTATGATTTGGAATATCTCACAGTGTCAGGGAGGAGAGGAACTATGGGGAATCTGATTGCCAAGCTGAAAAGGGTCAATCCCCTTCTGAACACAGTGAGAAAGGAGAAGACTCAAGAAAGCACACCACACTTTACACGCAAGAGCACACCCTACTCTCCAGTGTGCCGCTGCATTCTCCATTTATTTTTCCCTTTTCTCCTTTCACAGTTTCCAATGGGGAAAGTGCCCAATATTTTCCATGCAACTGACACTAAGAACACTGAAAAGAGTCCAAAATTTTCACCTTGAGAAGCTGTCTGTCCTGCTAGGATTTGGAACTAATATTTCTGATATGCAGAGGCCCATTCGTTTCCTCCACTTCCCATTTGTGGTTTTTTGTGGGTTGAGGTTGCTGAAATTAACCCCAGCTGAATGGTAAAAGCAGTGTTTTGAATCCTGCATCTACTTCTGCAATAATAAACATGAATGCATTTTTAACAAAAGAATATTTGTGTCTGTTTATAGATATTATAATATATACGTAAGTTCCAAAAACACGAATTAAATGTCACTTTATGTAGATCAACACAGAGTTAAAATATTGCATACATAGATAACCCACTGCCACCCTCTAAAAAAGAATCTGCTTGTTGTTCTAAGACCTCCAAATAATTTCTTAATATACAGAGAATAATAAGTACCTGCAATAAAGAGCACATTTTCTCTCCTAAAATCAGTAGATTCTGAGGTATAAGTGCATTCTACTTGTTCATTCAACAGCAAATCTATTTCCTGAATTAGCATTTTTTATATATTGATCACCTACCACTAATTGTTAAATGGTTGACATTTAACTCTGATTTACTACTGATATCAAGGAAGGGTAACTGGTGCCTAAGCTATAGCCACATCTTCTTCAACAGTTAAATAAACCTTATGCTTCCATATAGATGATACTGGCAGGAATATGTTGGCGATTAGTACACATTTGCTCTGGTTTTTCTAAAAGCTTCTTTCAAAGGTTACACAAGTTTGCATGTTATTAAGCAAGAAATTATTTTCTATGACCACGTCTTTGAATTATCTTAAAACTATTTGTATACCTGGTTTGTTTACAAACAGTCCAGAAAGGTATGCCACTGAAAGAACTTCTAAAAACCTACTTTTAAGAATCATTTTTACCCGCCTCTCATGCTACCTAACCATCAAACACAAAGATAAACCAATGACAGTTTTTCAGTCTCTCAGTTTTATGTAAAAATGGACCAAAAATATCACACTAGAGCAGAATTAGTTGTAGAGATTTTCTTACAAACTTTCTTGAATACATTTCCCTTTTGAATAAAGCACTGTTGACATCTCTAATTTGACATTTCAACAGTTAAGACCCTTTGCACGGCCCCTGGTCTCACTATGGTGCCTGGGTGTATTTTCCACAAGGTAGAAGCTTCCTGAGACAGACCTTTCAGCCCAGCATCTGTCCACTCCATTGCTTTTCCAGCATCCTGCTGGAATGTTTAATTATTTTTTCATTTGATTTTCTGCAGCACCAAAGGGTGATTTTCTGGAATGTGCTTTAAAATGAAGGTAGCCAAAAATCTTATTAAAATCTGACTTTTCACATTATACAAGGATCAGTTGTTCTGAAAACTGGTCCACTTTTGAGCTCCCCGAACCACAGCTCAATAACAGTGCAAAAAACCTTCAGATTTGCAAATACCATCTGCCAAAGGAATCTGACCTCAACCCCCCAGGAGAGTCAAGGAAAGAATAGCCAGTCTTCCCTTAATTGAGTTATCATCTTAACTCACTGGTTCATCAGATAAGGAAAAAGCAATTTCCGTGAGCTGTGCATTTACATTTACCTCAGTTTATATTTTTCATCCCAAACCTTTAACATGCCCTTGGGTTCCAGTTCCATTTCCCTGTGGTCTGAGCTGCCCTCGTCTCTCACCTGCTTGGATAACATTCCCTCTAGGCAGTAAATTTGGCACAAAAGCTACTAAACAAAATGGAAATAGATGCTTAATGGTTACTTTAAATCCAAGTACTAAAGAATGAGTTGTAATAAAGTTATTCCAAAATAATTTGCTTGAATGCCACAAAGCAGTAGTATTTGTTTACCTCTGTGTAGAGGTTTTTAAGCATTCCTCTAAGACTCATGAGAGAATTAACATTAAAATTAGTTTCAGTGACCAACTATCAGGCTGGGGGCCCAAGACACAAGGTGACAGACTACCATGGATTCATTTCAGTGTGAGCCATGCCCCCTCTTGGCTAGACACCTAATTCTTACTTGTATTTATAATAATATAACTTCAGGTTTTATGCTTTCTAAATGGCATAATTTCTACAAAGATAATTTAGAACTACAATGTCTAAATTGGGAAAATTTCAATATGAACAAAATTGAAAAAGGAGTTAAAATATGATTTAAAATGGGAAAGGAGTAATACTGCAAAAAATAATAACTTTGAAACGACGGCAGCACTCCAGCTGTCTGAAAGTCGGGTATTTGGCACCATGAAAAATCCATTAAAAAAAGGCTGAAAGTGAGGAAAAAATGAAAAACAGCCTCTGAGAAACCCCCGCTTAGTATAGAAATAATCTGCATTCAAACAGGTTTTACAGTGCAATTCTAATGTATTTGATAAATGCATTTTCCAAATCTTCAATAGATGAAGGTACCCAGGAAGAACAAAAGTCCTGAAAATAGTAAAATGTCACCTGGAAGTCGAACAGCAAGAACAGGAAATACACACAGCTGAGTTGAGCCACCATGTCCACAAATCCTGGGGATACCGTGTACTAAAGCCGAGGATAAAACTAGACTTCATAATGGTGATCCTGAGTTAGCAAGGAAAGCTTAAATGATTTTGCACTTGATTATTCCCAGCAATGTGCTGCATGGGTCCACATGCTCATCAAAAGACTTGTGACAGACCACTCATGCAGCACTATAGGTAACAGCCACAAAGTAAAAATGACCCAAGTGGTCATTAATAGTAAATCAGATAAAGTGTGGTATCTTCCCACAGTGGAATACTCTACAGCAGTGAAAATAGAAGATCTACAACTACAATAAAGAGAAGCCAGACACATTGTACGGACTTCTGTGTGTAAAGTAAACAGAACAGGCAAAGGATAATGACCACCCTGGGGCAGGGACTGCCGTGACTGAAAGGGGGCTTCTGCAGTGTGGTAAAATATTTCGTTTCGTGACCTGGGTGATTTACTCGAGCATTCCATCTGTGAAAATGCTGGAAGCTGTATGTTTATGCTCCGTGTGCTTTTCTGGTATATTTGTCTTTGAAGAACACATTCACAAAATACACAATATACTTGATGAAGCATAAATTACTTATCATCATGTAAATTCAGTCATGAACACATCAAAATTCAGATATCAAATAACCAGAGGCAACCCAAGGAAAATTTTGAAGTCAGTGAAGTTCATCTTTTCTACCTCAGTTTGACATTCTTTCCGGGTCTCTTCCACCTTTTTTTAAGCAACTCCCAAGCAAATGCAGCCACATCTCATTCCCTCGCTTCTCATGTCCTCTGCAGAGTTTAAAACACACACAAATCACTCAGGGATCATGTTGAAATGCACATGCTTCATTAGGTCTGTGCGGGAGCCCAGGAGTCTGAATTTCCCAGCTGTTACCAATGCAGATGCTCTGAGGCTCTTAAGTAGCAAGGCCTGAGAAAAGACGTGATTTAAAACCAGTGCTTGCTGAGCTCTTGGGAACTGAATAATGAGTCTAGCAGCTCTCTGTGGCTGAGTTTTAGAACTCTATCCGGTGGAACACTTCTGGGCTTCCCTGTGCCTCTCATGTTACATCCGTGTTAGCAGCTACCAACTCAGGGACAAGGAATAGTCGTTGGGGACAGCAGCAATATAAAACCATTCCTGCTCGAAGGAATTTCTTACTGTTCCTCGTTAAAATGTCAGCCTTTGAACTTCTTGGCACAATGCCTTTCTTTCATAGAACGACTGCAGAAGGGAGGGAGGGAAGGAGAGAGGAGGAAGGAGAGAGAAAGAAAGGAAGCCAGCAAGCAAGCAGTAAGTTTGCCTGAGAAAGTCCAGTCATATAAAATGCTGGCTAAGGCTGCTCAAATCCAAGCTGTCTCTTCTGTGAGGTGCTCAGTTTGGAAGTATGGATATTTTGATGAAGAGTGAGCTTGCAGGGTGAGTGAGGATGGAGGGCTAGAAACAAGGATGAATAATAAGCCTCTTCTCCCAGGAGGGCTCTCAGAGCCTCCCAAAATTTGGCACGCTGTTTTGTAGAGTTTAGGCATTTGGAAGGAGTATTGGGGGGATATAACATATATAGGGATTTTACTAGATTCAAATAATTTGAAATTTTCCTGTTGCATATTTTATAAGCTGGAAGCATTCAAAAATGCTCTCTGATTTGTTCAAGATTGACTCACAACATAGTGAATTTCAAAAAAAGAATAAAAAAATTCTTAGTGGCTGTGATGTTTGTTTATATATGTTGACTTGGCTAGGCCATGGTACACAGATATTGGTAAAACACATCTGGGTGCTGCTGTGAAGGTATTTTGTATGTGAAATTAACATTTAAATCAGTACACACTGAGCAAAGCAGATTACCCTCCACAATGTGGGTGGGGGGCCTCATCCGATCAGTTCTATTAAGGCCTTAATAGAACAAAAACTGTCCTCCCCCAAAGAAGATAGAATTCAGACTGCCTTTTCACTCAAACTGCAACATCAACTCCTGCCTGGGTCTCCAGCCTGCCGTCCTACCCTGCAGATTTTGGACTTGCCAGCCTCCACAATCTCAAGACCTCATTCTTTAAAATCAAATCTCTCTCTACACACACACAAACACACACACACACACACACGCACGCACGCACACACAAGCAAGTATATACAGAATAGCCACAAAGTAGAAATTACCCAAATGGCCATTTATAGTCAAGTGGATAAATAAGTTGTATCTTCACACACTGGAATACTCTATAGCGATGAAAATAGAAAATCTAAAACTACAAGCTCACAAACAAAATGTTGAGTGAAAGAAGCCAGATGTGCATGAACTTAGGCAAAGGATAATGATTACCCTGGGGAGAGGTTGCTGTACTGATTGGAATATATATATTATATGTGTGTGTGTATATACACACATATGCATATGCATACACACACACACACACACAAATACATACATTTTTTTTTTCCTTTTTTTTTGTCTTTTTTCGTGACCGGCAATGGATTGCAACCCTCAGTGTCGCGCCCATACCGGACAGGGACCAGCAACGGGATCGCAACCTTCGGTGTTGCTCCCGTACCTCGCTCAGCCAGTGAGCGGCCGGTCTGTATGTGGGATCCGAACCCTCGGCGGGAGCGCCGCCGAGCTTCCCAAGTGGCGCACTGTAGCAGCGCGCCACCGGGCCGGCCCCAAATACACACATTTTACTGATTACATTTCTCTGCAGAACTCTAACTAATACAAGTGGCTTAAATCATTGCACTTGCATTGAAGCTAATCTCACATAAACAAAATGTACCAGCTACACAGTATATATATGCTAGCACTGACTGAAAGTTGAATAAGAGCTTTAATTGTTGCTAAGTAAGAACTTTAATTTTAAAAATCACAACAGTGTAGGTCACTTTCTAAGGCCTCCAATGCTCAGCTATTTCCTCGTATTTTAATTCTAGCCAGTGGTCATTAAGACTGTAACAACCTGGCTAACAGACCTGTGGAATTTGTGGACTGACAGCCTTTTATTAACCTGAACACAGCTTATTCACTGTACTCCCTTAGGAGAGAGGGGATGCATTACCCTTTTACACAAATATAAAACCTTGAGTGTGTATACAGAGAATCAATCTAGTACTCCCTTCTGTCTCTGCTTTCCTGCAGTCTCCCATGAATTTGTATTCAGGATTAGGACTGCTCGGCACAGTGCAGGTCCCTGTGGCATCAGTCAGCTCACTCCCTCGGTCAATAGGTGAACTGAGCTAAAGTGGAAGTGACTTTTCCCAGCAGGGCAATGAATTAGCCCCCAAGTCACGGCCACCGGGTGTGAGCCCACTCCCTGTGGAATGCGGTGGGCTGCTGAGGCACGCAGCGTGGACACCATGCCCGCTCCCACCACCACGGGCTGCCTCTTGGCACAGACTGTCCACATGCCTAAAACTATGCCTAAACTACACCCCATAACTAAGCAGCCACGACCCATACTCCTCCTTCCATCAAACTATCCTCACTTTGAAAAAAATAATAATAATAAACTGCAAAATCTTATATTTTCCTTTTTTAAAACATCTACAGGTATTCTGGACTGCTGTATTTCTATGTCCATTAAGAATCTAACATGACTTTTTTTCACCATGCTAGCATTTATTAGGATGATTACTATTTATCTCAGTGATCTGGCTGCAGAGTTGTACAGACATCGAGCAGTCTGCACCATCCCTACATTTTTGTTCATATGCCCTTGTGTGTTTGCAGAACGTTGGTTTTTGAAGGAATGCAAACACACTGCATTACAGCAGAAACGCCTGCTTGCACCCTAACTCATTCATTAGCATCCCCAAGCTAACCGTATCTGCCAGTCTGAGGTACATGCTGTGCCAACAGATCCCCAAGGTGGAAACGAAAAAGTATTTTGCATCACAAACACCAACACTAGTTTACAACATGTCCATCAGAACACATGACATGGGAATGTCCTAAAACATGGATTTTCTGGACAAAATGTGGGTTGGCTGTTCAGGAATCCTTTCACCTCAGCCCAGAGCAGAATGTGACTCTGTTCTACAGAAGCAGGAACTATGAGGTGACTGCGTCATGTCAGGGGATGAAACCGTGCAGTCTGCCATGTCTAGGCAGATGGCACAAAGCCAATAAATGCCCCTACAACCTCCACGAGCCCTTCAACCCTTGGACAGGTATCTACAGGCAGCCAACTGCATTCAGATTTCAGAATGAGTACCTCCTCTTGTACTTTTTTGCTTTCTGTCCAGACATTTAAAAAACTTTCTTAGTCACAGATACCATTATCACAAAATGACCATTTGAGCGTGTTCCATAATTGTATAGTTGTAAATGATCACAAAGGAGTATCAAGGCTGAAAATTCCCATAAAATGTCCCAAACTAAATTTAAAAGCTTGAAATTGAAGAGAGTGGCTGCTCTTGAGGTGTGTGTAGTGGGAAGGAGCTCTCAGAACATGTCTTTATTTCGGGTATTTCTGCCTGGTTACCTAAACATGGAAGACAAGGTCAGACACATGTGAGTACATTCAAATGGCAAAGCTTAACAGAGCCTGTATTTGGGAATGCTCCAAAAAAAATAAGAAGATACACAGCTTATTTGGCTATTCAAATTTCTTATCCCTATAAAAAATTTGCCTGAGGACAATTCCAACAATGAAAGAAAATAACACTGTAATACCAGATAATATAACCTCTCATAACTAAATTCCTTTCTTTTTCATCATAAGTCATTCTACTCCAATAGACTTTTTATATACTTAAAACTGTGACAGCCAACTATTTCCAGCTTCAAATGAAGAGAAAGAAAACTATCAGGGTAAAAGGTATCCTGGACATCCCAGTGCATTCAGAGCTTAGTCCCCTTCCCCATGACACACCTATTAGGGCAGCATAGCCTGGAGGTAAGAAATATTACACAGCAACATCTGTTGAGCTTGAACAGGTAATTCTGCAAAGCACGATAACATGCAAGAGCATAAAAGAAAGTAAAGACAGACTGTCTTTGGGTCAAAATCCTATCCCACGAACTTGGAAGGGGAAGAGGTAGCACCATTAAAGCTCTAAGTTAGGGTGTCGTGGAACCATGTGCTCGGATCGGCGTGGATCTTCCAAATGAAACCATACCTGACACTTGAATTTACCAGGGCACACTCACAGGTAGGAATCAGAGGTGGCAAACTGGAAATTGTATATTTCCCACCCATGTGTTTGGACCTTCACAGAGTATGCAAAATTGGAACTTTCCACTGAAAATCCAACATTCCTGGCAACATCAGACCTGCATGGCAGCAGCTGTCCAGAGCTGAGGAGTGGCTGTCCCCGCAGCAGATGAAACAGAGGCTCTTACTGGCCACAGACTCCATGTCACTGGGTCAATGTCACCTGCCTGGCCCTGGATGACTCCAGGCTTATGAACTCTGCTCCATGACATCAATCACAGCCCTGGGTGGTAAGAGAAGAAGAGAACTTGGAGACAGAGATGGTCTGACAGGGGTCTGGAGTCTGTCAATGGAACTGTTCTGCCACAACACAAGATAAAGAGTCTGGCACACATTGCCTTGGGGTGAAGACACAAAAGTGTCACTTCTTTATCATAAAGAGGAGGAAACTCCCTGAATGTAGCTGATTTGCTTGATCTGTGGCCACCAGTGAGAGCTGAACCCAGACCATCCAGCTAGTGATTCTTCCCACTTTTAAGTCCTCACTGGTGTCATCACCTTCTGGATAGAGAGAAACTGGCCAAGAAACACTGATTTTTGACAGGATACTATTTTTAAGCACTCAGTGCCTTGTACAAGTCCCAGGCACACACGGATATGAAAAAACATTTAAGTGAAGGAACAAATGAATGATTAAATGAATTAATGGAAAACATAAAGAAAAAGTAGGAAGAGCTTCTTCTGTGGAAAAACAACAATGATGTTCCTTGCTTAAGATTTGGCGATTTAAGATGAACTTCTTTCACGGTATTATGCATGTGGAAGAAATCCATATGCAACGAAAAATACAGAGACTGATGTTTCCAACCCTATGGAATCTCGAGGATTCCACGTCCCTTTAGAATAATAGTCTTCATTTCTTATTAAACAAAGTATCTCCTATGGATTCCAGAGTTGACTTAAATATCATTTATGTCACATTACTTAACTATGAACAAGCATAAATCAGTTAGAAACACCTTATACTGATAGCTCCGATACATTTATAAAACCCACACACATTTACAACATCACTGAAATCGGAATTAGCAATGCTCAGCTGATCAGACCAGGGACGCAGTTCTACTAAAACTGAAACACCACAGCAATGTCAGCGTGGTACTGGCAGCTTGTACGTAGCTCTCTTGAGCACACTTCCATGATCAAACCCCATTCTCCCATCACTTCTCTGGAGACCACAGAAAATCCAGCATTCTGTGTGGTCAGTCACCTTCGGTCTAAGTGAACACAAGGTTTGTACACTGGGTCCACTTTCTGCCTTCCTGGACAGCCCATGACAAGGCACACAGGCTGTGGGAAGCCACACAAACACAAAGGCAGGTTTTGAAATTGTGTAGCCAAGACTGCAATGCAGGAGTCACCCGGGTGACTCTGAATGTGCTTATATTAATTTGTTTTATATTATCATCAAAATGAAAACAAGAATGTATAGTCTCCTAAAACCCCCAAACATATATGTAAAGACCCTAAAGGGTCTATGGTCCTCAATTTGAGAAACACTCTCGACATGAAAGGTCCGTAGTCCAGGGTGAGTGGCGTTCTGGCAGGCCAGGAGGGATTTTTCCATTCACTATTCTGCACCCCTGATCCTTCAGGTGTAAGCAACAGGTTCAGTCTACACAGTCTCACTGGTGCCTAGGGAGATGTTGAGGATAACGTCAATATTGAGTGAGTTAGAGAAAGAATTAAAGAAACATATGTGCTACTGCATCTATATATCTTGTTTTTATAAGACACACAGATTAAGGACTTAAGGGTTAAAATTCACTGTTCTCTTTTATAATTACTCTGACAAAAGCAATTATCATTTGGAAGACGCTGAATATTTAGAAGTTGAAGCCATGAACTTGCTTGAGAAAATAATTCCAAGGAAATCACATGTGTCATGGATAAATTCCACCATTACAACTTCCCTCTGGAAGACAGTGTTTACTTTCCATTTTACAACCTGATACTAGACTAATATAGTTGGAGGAGGCAGCCTGAACACCCAGGTTAAATAATCTCTCCCCATTTCTTCCTTCTAACTACATGCTGCAGTCAAGTGCTACCTAAATTGAACCAAGTTATAACCCAAAGCAAGAATGTGTATGTACATATCCTCTTAGGAAAGAAAAAGGAGGGCCGGCCCGGTGGCGCACTGGATAGTGTGCCGCTTGGGAAGCGCGGCGGCGCTCCCGTCCAAGGGTTCGGATCCCACATACGGACCAGTTCCCGCTCACTGGCTGAGCGGGGCGCGGGAGCAACACCGAGGGTTGCGATCCTGTTGCCGGTCCCCGGTCCGGTACGGGGGCAACACTGAGGGTTGCGATCCGTTGCCGGACACGGAAAAAAGACAAAAAAAAAAAAAGAAAAAGGAAACACATTTTGAATCACCAGGGCATTCTAACACTTCCCAATATCTAAAGCTTCTCATTTCAGCCTCAGCTTCCAAACCTCAATTCCAGGCAGATCAGCACGATGCAGCTACTTGTATTTTACAAACGGAAAAAGACGAGGTAAGCTGGGCAGAAATCAAGAAACAGATTAAGATTTTTAAATGTTCAAAGTGATAAAGGTAGAGTAACCGTGAATTTGAACAGTAATTTAGAAGAAGAGTAAATAAATCAAAAGTTCAGCTTCAAAGAAAAGCTACAGAAGAATCTGTAGTTCTGGGAGTATAGTCTTCCCAAGACACTCAGTTTTAAGCCTTTTTCTTTCTGCCCAAACCCTAGGGCAGAATAAAGCATCTCTCTTCAAATTCTGAGAGCAAAGCTCTGAGTGATCAGTAAGATCTAAGGGTCAGAGTAGACCGCTGTCCACATGGCCAAACAGAACCAGAAGGCCAGAATACCCTTCAGGGGCCAGAGACCAAAACAAAATTACTGACTTGAGATTTAATTCAAATATCAGAACCGGAAGCGACCATCACTAGCAAGTAGAGGACATAAAACCTAAGCCATGTACAGATTCATATGAGTCCCAGGAGGAAGGCTCTTCTCCCAGTAATAACACACACAATTGTGATAGAGGACATATTAAAGAGAAAAAAAGCAACAAAGCAACAAAGCAGCAACAGTTAGAAGAAAACAAAGAAACACAAACATAGGCATAGACATGGACACAGACTTAGATGTTAGGACCCTGGTTTGGAATCCAGAAAAGGCAAAGGAATGTCCAGAAAGTCTGTGGCTAGCACACTAACAGGTCCCAAAGCCACAGTGCCAAAGGTAAATGTCCCACACAGCCAAAAACACCCTTAAACCTCGTCCAGTGCTGGGGTGCAGCCCACCATTACGTTGCAAGGCTAGGACAAATCTTATCTCCTTGGATGAGAACCAGATATTACTATGTGTGCAGAAAAAAATACGTTTACCTTTAAACACTACAAATGTACCCCAAAGCACTGAGATGCTCACATGTTGAAGATACTCAAGAGCTGAGATCAAAGAGAGAAGAGCTGATGTGCCTCTCCCATCTCCAGGTGGCTCAGGGCGATAAGGCCACTGAATGGGAAAAGAGGGGAAACTGAGTCAAGGTGGAATCGGTCAGCCTGTCTCCCTTCCCCTCCACCTGTCTGTTGATCTCTGCCTTTCACTGCCTCTCCCACTCTGTCTCTGGCCCTCTCTCTTGCTCTCTGGCTCACTCTCTCTTACCTCTTTCTTTGCCTCCCGCTCTCCTCTCTGTTTCCCATCTTGCCAAGCACCGTATCATGTAAATTAAGCAAGCTGATGAAGCAACGACTATTACAGAAGAAGACAGTCACACTGAAAAGGCTAACATGGAACCCAAGAAGGTGAAATGGAGAAGAAACCCTGACCAGTACTGAAACTTTGCCTCTGCTGACTGGCAGCTACTTGTTTTTAAACATTGCCCATTTAAGAGGCCTTGGTGTTCAATTGTGGAGCCTTTAATAATCTTCTTTTTAGTTACAGGGATATGCTGACGTTAACCATTTTGCCACTCTGTATACAGTTCACACATGGGTAGTTAAATTTCTCATTTTTTAATTATTAGATAAAAGGATCCCCTTCAACATTCTGCATGCAGAAACATCGTGAGCCACGTGAAACAGCTAACCACCGAGGACTGATTTTCGTATCCGAACAAATCCTGCCCTAGCCCTACATGGCAGGTCATCAATCCCACTGATGCTTGTCATGCAGCAAACACCCCACCTGGGTCTGTCCCTGATGTCCCTCTGTTGAGGTTCCTGTGCCAATGCACAAATCTTTCATGGTTCCTCCTGTTCCTGTTTGTGAATGTGGGATTCTAAGTTATTCTTCAAAGTGAATCAATTCACAAATAACACTCAAAATTGCTGCAAATGGAGATGAGAAAACTCTGAAAAGCTTCAGCTCTGACTAGAGGAGAGAGATGAGCCCCCTCCTTCCTCCCCCCAGCCCTGATCACATGCTCAATGCACACACACCCCCATTTCCTTTTCTTCTTGGCAATCTCTGAACACCACGACCAGCTCATACCAGGAACTTAAAAAAACAGGGAGGGAATCTACAAAAGAAACAGAGAAAACACACCCAGCATGATCTAATGCACTCTGTCTCTCAAAATGCAGATATATGAGCCAAGGAATCGAAGAATGCAGATTTATTCAGTTCATTCAGCAAACATTTATTGAGTACCTACTGGGTACAAAACTCTCTTTCACCAAGTTGAGGACTCTGGCACTAAACCGTGGCTGGGCTACATTACGTCTGTCTCTGCCACCCCCTCCCCCCCCCCCCCCCCCCCCCCCCCCCCCCCCCCCCCCCCCCCCCCCCCCCCC
>NW_007726328.1:746175-749061 GCF_000696425.1 Galeopterus variegatus
CCCCCCCCCCCCCCCCCCCCCGACACACACACACATTCCCTACTTCCAGGACTCTTCTTGGAACAGTACCACCTTCCCTCCTGAATTCTCTTACATAACCACCTCGCCTTGCCCGTTCTGGTTACACCTGTGGCTGACCTAATTCAAGCTTAGCAGGAAGTGGTAACGACCCATCTATGTACCCTGCCAGGCTCAGTTTAATAGATCTACGTAGAGTTGAACACCTGCCAGGTGCAGTTTAACAGGTCACACAATGCCTCGGGACACTCTCTCCCCAGCCTTTAAGGGAAGGGGCCCCTCAATTTTCTAAGAAACGAACCTAGAAATGTGTTGACACCTCCCAAAGGCCATTTTCATTCTTTCACAATGCAATATTATTTTCTCTCTAGTATCACAATTATTGATGACCAGGGAGTTTAACACAAAATTGCTTACTATTTTGCTTGAGTAATCTTTGAAATGGAAGTCCTGTCAACAGTACCATGTTTTGCCAAACATTCTGATATCTAGTATCCATTCTTCTCAAATTGGATGTGAATACCCCTCCAGATAGGGATGGGGCAGGGTGCCACCGAATAAGATTGAGTGCCAGGTGGGAAACTAAGCCACAAGATGGAATAGCACATCTTCCTGGAGAAACAAGTTTCCCTTTGGATGAAAATAAAATATTTTATATTAAAACAAGCCCTAACATATTATGTAGCAAAATGAACAACTAAAGGATTTATTAAAGATTAAAAACTCAAGACTTCAAAGAAAATTTCTGCTTGCAGCAGTCTGTTGGACTGTGTACACGATATATGAAGTTTCCTGCAAAAAACCCTCTTGTCTTTCAATGTTCTTTGATAAAATTTTTGAGAAATGTTTCACCCATACTATGAACTTCCTGAAGGCATGAACTGCATCTCATTCTTTTCTTTGTCCCCAGGGATTTAGGACAGTACCTAAGACAGTATCTGCCACATGGCAGGCACTCAGTACCTGTTTGTGGAATTAATTTGCCTGAAATAATGGCAATGGCATTATCGATAACAAATCGATAACAAAAGATTTTTATCACATTTGGATGGAAGGAAGGAAAGGTGAGCAGCTGTATGAGGAAGTGGAGTGGAAGAAATCCAATTTACCAAAACAGCTAATGGCTGCCATGGTAACAATCAGATGAAGCAACTCAGTTTAACTCTTCTCCATTTGAACAACTGCAGGAAGGCAAATACTGTACTGGTTAATCTCACAGCAGGAGGCGGGGCTTAGGACACACATCTACCAGGTGACACCGGTTCCCATTAAACTGAATAACCTCAGAAGAGTCTAGAAAGAAACCTTGACAATCCTAATGCCACCAAGAATATTAAGCCCTGGTTTGTACAACGATCCTAAAAAAGATCACTTTAATCATTGAAAGGTTAAGTGTGAAATATTTAGTGCTGAGAGTTGACAACTGTGAAAAGTAAACCCACGTGTACACATATTCATATCTAACATATGAACTCATGTCACCTCATTCCTAAAACTGTTACTTTTTTAATGAGCCCGACCCAAACTAAGTGAAAGATGAAAGATGACTCAAAGAGTATAGTTTAAATTTTTATACTTCCCTGGTGGCAACACCATATTTTAATTCATTTGTAAATACTAGAAATTTCACAGTTTCACACCCACTTTGTCTACACAATCCCTCCCATACTGCAGTGAGTCACTCTCCAGGCCCAGTATTCCCCTTTTAGTGTCCAAACCAGAGGGAGACGTTGGGAGGAGGAGGAAATGAGGACTCCCAGCCCTGCAGGTCTAAGCTGTGAAGCAACGCACAAGCACCCTGACACCTTTGGGGCTATTTCTTTTTTTTTTTTTTGAGTCTTAGGTCTCAGATATGCAAATTGCCAACCAAAATGATGTTCAACAAAATTTCAGCTAACATACAAACGTAAAGCAGAAAAACATCCACAGCACTAAAAAGTTTGTATTGCCAGAAGAAGTGAGAACAGTAGCTTGAGACATACCATGACACCAACGTAGGGACAGATGCAAATGAAGCCAAAGAAGAAAATCCGAGCATCTCCCCTGACCTGAAATCCCGCCTGCGGGCATCTCTTTCCCCCTGAGAATTAAGTTAGAAACTTGATATTATTGTAAGAGCCACAGGGACAGAGAACATCTTGTATGTTTTTATCATGTTTATTCTGTTGCATAAAAAGCGAGAGTTTTTCCGTTCACAAGATCTAGGGGCTGATCCCTGCTCTTCCACTGGTCACGTCCCTCTTTCAGGCTGACTTTCTCCCTCCGTCGGAGATGAGCAAGCCTGTCTCCCAGACACGTTCTGAAAAGCAAACGTGTGAATTCTGCACAATGTCGAGCTCGCAGCAAGCATCAGTGAACGTCTGTGTCCCGCACTACGAACGCCCAACAAAGTTTCCTTCTCTGCGTCGTCTTAGGAAAAGCGCAAATCCGAAAACGATTACAGCGGATGGCAAACTGGCCGACAGCCCGGGCTCCAGCCCCGGGTGCGACAGCGGCCTTGAGTACAAAGTGACACAACCGGACCACCCGCCGAGGGACGCGGGACGCCGCGGACATCACGATGGCCCGTGTCACTGACAAGGGGCCCTGTGCTGGGCTCAAGAGTGGAGCAAGTGACGCTTTCCCCCCGAGCCCTGCCCCTCGGAGCGCACCCCTTTCCTTCACTCCGGGTCACCTCCGCTTGGAAGCGTCAAGGCGCGCGGGTGCGTGGAGGAAGGCGACCCACGGAGAGGCGCGCTGTCCCCGGGCTGCGCGCCCGCGAGCGACGGCGCCGTTCCCTCCCGCCCCCACCCGCACGCGCACCTGGGGATGAACCTGGCTTCGTCCCCGAGTCGCGCCTGGAAGTCCTGCCACGCCCGGCCGGGGCTC
>NW_007726328.1:749282-762066 GCF_000696425.1 Galeopterus variegatus
TGGCCGCTTGCGGAAACGTCGGGGCAGGTCGGGGAGGCCGCGCGCGCGCTGGGAGGCCGGTCCCCCTGCAGGCCCCGGGAGCGCAGGGCGCGCCCCTGGTCCCCGCTCCGCGCGGCGCGGTGGCATTCGCCGCTGCCCTGGCGGGGTCGGCTCCGCCCAGCCGGGGAGGGGCAGGAACGCCTGGCCCTGGTTGCCACGCCTTCCGGAGTCTTCCGTAGAGGAGCCGGGGACCTGCCAGCAGCTGGAGGGGCTGCGGTGGCCTCGCCCTCCGGCCCGGACACTGTTGGCTCCGGTCAAGCCCAGCGCTCAGGTCCCCGCAGACGTGCTGCTGGCACGGGCGTGGGACGCTAACCAACCCCGGGGAGGGGTAGGGCAGGTCGGGGTAGGACCCCCAACCGGTTAGCGTTACGTGCATGTGGCTCTCTTCGAATTCAGGAAACTTGGGAAACTTCTCAATGTACGAGTTTCCTGACAAACCAAAGTACAAGGTTGACCAGAAGACACCACCCTCTGATTTCACTGGCTTTCCTTAACGTCTTCGAGTCGTCCAGCACTGAGGTGCCACTAGTTAATAACGTACACGGGAAATCGTGTAGATCCTCCAGACCCCAAAATCCAAACAATTTTTCTCAGTCCTTCTGTCCTCCAAAGTCGCTTGGCAGGCGGCATTCTTTAAACGGAGACCATTTCGCTTTGGTTTTGTTTTCTTTAAACAAACCTCATGGAAATTATATATCCAAAGGTGCGTTACTCTTTGATTTTAAACACTACGTAATCTTAGGAAAACAGCAAATCCAAAAACGATCACAGAGGATGCCAAATTGGCAAACTGCCCGGGTCCCAGCCCCCGGGTGAAACCGGAGGCCGTGGGTAGAAGGTGGCACAACCAGGCTGCCGCAGTTTCAACAGTGCTGTTGTTTCTCTAACACTGACCACTGAATGGATTTGAGATCTTTTTAAAAATCTGTCCTCCTGTGTCCAGGGGACGCTCAGTCTGTCATATGGCATGTGTACGTGTCCCCTTTGGTGACTCTCCTAGCCTGTGAAAATACATTTGGGTTGTTTTTTACTTTATTCACACTATCCATTCCCTCTGCATTTTAGTCTTTCTGTTATTTACCATCGTTTCTTTTAATCATGACTCTGTGATTCCCTTTCATTTCATTCTGGATTCTCTTTATCACTTGTTGCTTTGATTTTTAAAATATGATAATCAAGGAGGAGATTTGATTGAAACATTCTCTCCAAGCTAACGTGCTTAAACAAAAAGCTAAGTGCTAAATATCTGAGGAACTCTTCCTTCAATTGTACAGTAATTATAGTCAACACTCACAGCATCTATTAAGCTGTAAATACCACTGATAACCTCCATCTGCAAACTTAAGTGGTAAATTATGAGAGGCATTCCATTAGAAGCCCTGGTCTTAGCAACCTAATTGCTAAGTGAATATAGTTCTGTACAATTGGACAGCTGATACATTGAAATGAATTTTATCACTGGTGCAATAAAAATTGTTATTGATTTTGAGTTTGTGTGCTTTCCTGTTTATTCTAAGGATTGATTTTTCCATATAAAGTAAACAGTGGCTAGCTAGTAATGCCTTTAAAGCTTTACAAATATATTTATTAAACTGAATCTTTAAATTAATAAATATCTGTGTCCTTCAAAATAGATGAGTTAATAATATTTAACAGCTTAAGCAGAAGTGCTTTCTTGAAGGCTGCTCACACTTTATTCCTGAATTTTCACTCTGAGTTTTGTGCTCATTATTTTTGAATTCTTATATTCTACCTGATTTGCCCTTTCCCCAAACCACTTTATTGAAGACTTATCAAGAAACACGGATTATTCCAAATGTCTTTTGCATCCATCTTCTTATTTCCACTGATATTAATGTACTCTAGACCTACTATATTAGTTATATATAACTGTATTACAACGTAACCAACATGTAGTGATTTAGAACAACAATCATTGTATTTGTTCATAATTCCATTGTCATCAATTTGGACAGGACTCAGCTGGGTGGTTTTTCTCCTGGCTTGCCTGGGATCATTCAGGTGGTCATTGTCATGGTGACTCATTTGGGGCTGGATGGTCTTAGAAGGCCTAACTCACATGTCTGGAAGGTGGTTCTGACTGTTGGCTTGGCGTGTGTCTTCAGGAGGCTAACACGGGCATTGTCATGAGGTGGCAATATTTCAAGAGGGTAAGCCCCAATGCACAAGTGCTTATCAAGCCTCAGCTTGTGTCATGTTTGCTGATATTGATTGACCAAAGCAAGTCACATGGCCAAGCCCCAAGTCAACATGGGAGGGGACTACACAAGGCCGTGGGTTACAGGGAGATGTACTTCATTGGAGGCCCTCACTATAACAATATACCACAGCTAGGGTACTGGGATAGCTTCCAATATATTCTTCCCAGCTCTTGTCCTACTATCCATCTGTTCATTCTATGCCTGCGCAGCCACAGCTGGACAGTCCTTCAGACACAACAGTTATTGTCATTCTCCAACTCAGTGGTTCTTGATCAGGCGGCAGTTTTTTCCTCCAGGGGACATTTGGCAATGTCTGGAGACATTTGTGGCTGTCTTAATTTAACAAGGCGGAAATGTTACTGGCATCTTATAGACAAATACCAGGGGTGCTTCTAAATATCCTGTGATGCACAGGCTAGCGCCTTCCATTTCCCCCATTACAAAGGATTATGTGGCCAGAAATGTCAATAGTGCTGAGATGGAGAAAGCCTGCACCCGAGCTCATAAACCCCAGTGGTGTCCCAATAAAAAGACAACCAAGGGTAACCTTCTCATCTGGGCATTCAAACTACCTGCGATTTGGATCTGCCATATGGATCCAAACATTTCTCCCTTTAGTCTCCATCAAGGATTCCACTGTCCCCCAAATAAGCCACATTTCTTCACATGATTAACTTGATAGCTCCTTATAATCAATACGAAATGTAAATATCAAACAAATTCTTTAGCTTTTCTCTTCTGCCTAAACAAACCATTTTCCAGCTTCAGTAGAAGAACTGGATCCTGCTTTACCTACCAAAGTGTCCACAATTTCATTGTGACCTGTCACATACAAATACATTGCTTAGCTTGTATTATGTCAGCTCAAGTAACAGGCTGTAAGAATGCTTTTGAATATCCCTAGCAATATATTCAGGAGAAAGCCAAGGTTATATAATCTTCTCTAATTATTTTTCAAGAAACATAAAGAAATAAGAGGCACTTCCTTTTTATCTTAGCATCCAGAAACAGCTAACAAGAACTGGAGATAACAGAGCAGCCTTTGAGAGCCAATGAATTGGTAGGTAAGGAGAGCTTGCCCATAGTTATCAGCATGACTTCTAGAAAGATCAGCTTGCTCTTCTGGCTGCTCAGGGATTTTAAAAATCAGAGGTAATCTTGTTTGAGCATGTTTCTCCAAGTAGTGAAAAGATACCATTGGAAAGGAAGAGTTTTGTGATCAAATACATTTGTAAAACAGATAAACTTTGAAAAGAATCCTACCGTTTTCCTTCTTGGATGAGGTAAAGAAAGCTGTTTAATATTTCCTAAATGTATTTGGCTATGGAAGCTTTTAGGTTTTAGTATGGTTTGGTTTCCATTTCTATGAGCTTCCCACAGAGGTAGTGCTCTGAGAACATACCTTGGGGAATCTCATGTTCAACGATGACTAGGGTGGTGAGTCATGAGAAATGATCCCTTGTCACTGCATCATAAATTGGCCCAAATTCCCACAGCAGGAATGAGCACCACCCCCTTAACCTGCTTTTCACTGGGCAAGTAGGAGAAGCTTTTAATGGAAGCCTATTGTAATCTACCGTGTAGGATTTCCTTCAGGTATGAGACCCTTCCTCAGAGCAGGACTTCACACTGCAGTTACTGTGCCCCAGAAAGATCTGATGTGCCAGTCAAGATGGATCTAGATATCCAAATAATGGCAATATACCACTGAGGGACCAATTAGTAGGTTCAGGAACACTCTGAAACATATGCACCCCTGCAAGAGCTTGAGTCTTAATTTTCTCATGAGTATCTACTCACGGCTTTTACTGTTCCTCAGGAAATGATAGGAAAAATGTTGAAGATTTTGTAAAGAGGAATGTGTCAGCAAACATATAGTGATCTACTTACCCTGTATGTAAAGCATATAAAAAGAGAAAACACTGACACCTACTTACCCATATTGAGGATTAGCAGTTGTGAACATTTGATTATATTTGTTTCAGAACTTTCTTTTTCAATAAAGCATTATAGACCCAGTTGAACTTCTCCTTTGAATGAAGTTGAACTTCTCCTTGAATGACGTAGAGTATTGTCGTGTATGTGTTGTGTAGACAGTTATCAGATTTTGGTAAATCTTGCATTGTAAAAAATTAAATATCTCTGTAATGTTCCAAACATCAAACACCAGTTTAATACGGCAAACAAGAGCAGAGCTGGCGTTCATTACTAGAACTGAGTGAGAAGGTGGAGTTTCAAATTTCTGATCCCATTATGTGATGACTGAGCAAAGCGCATGTGTCATTTTCCCACATTAACAAACTGCATGCCTCATACAGCTTGCTGTCTCTGTTGAGACGAACGTCTGTATTTTATATTACTAACACAGGAAGTATAGAAAGAGAGAAATCAAATCCAGTGAAAATACTGGGACCTCAGTTCAACTTTTCCACAGCGAGGAAAGCAAACTGGTAAGAAGAATTCTACAATGACCCCTAAATTTCCACCCCTTGGTGTTCACGCTGTACGTAATACCCTCCTTTTCAGAGTGAGCAGGATCTGTGAGCAGGACCTTCTTTCCAGAGTGAGCAGGAATATGATGGGATAGTCACTCCTGTGATTATATGTGTTATATGATACTCCGTTCCCCGGCTACCTTTGAGTAAGTGAGCTGCCATGTCACAAGAAGGCAAGGTAGCGAGGACCTGAGGGTGGCCCCGAGGAGCTGAGGATGACCCCTGGCTGACAGCCAGCAAGAAAACAGGGACCCCAGTCCTACAACCCCAAGGAATTGAATCCTGCCAACAACATGAATGGGCTCCAAAGAGGGCTCTGAGCTTCCGGATGAGAACACAACCCCAGCTGGAAATCGACACCTTGATTTCAGCCTTGGGAAACCCTGGGCGGAGAACCCAGTTACACAGTTCCTGGACTTCTGACCTGAAGACCTGTGAGGTGATACGTGGGTGTTGTTTTAAGCTGTGGTCATTTGTTGACAGCAATAGTAAACAGAAACACAAATGTAAACTTTCTTGAAGAGAAAGCAGGAAGTAGGCAAAGTTTGAAGAATCAAAACTCTGACAAGGGCTGGTAGCAAAACATGACACGTACCTCTGGAAACTATTTGTCATGCGATTTTAAGTTAAAGTAGCTTTTGAGAACTTTCATTTTTGGCCTTGTAAACATAAGCTATTGAATATCGCCCAACTGTAATTGGTAAAACTTTTTGCAAATAAAATCTGTTAAAGCCTTTAAAGTAAATATCACCCTAGAGAAGAAAAATAAAGAATTTGTTATAAAACTGTGAGGAAGTTTTACCCAAGGAAGATCCCACTTAAGATTCTTCAGCATAAACTTGACAGTTTGACCACTGCTACTGAGAGAAGTTATTTCTTGTTCACTATAAATGTAATGTGATTGTGGAATTTTCATCTAAATAGAATCATACAGTCTGTACTCTTCCATGCCTGGCTTCTTTTACTCAGCATAAGACTTTAAGATTAATTCATATTTTTGCATATTTCAGTAATTCATTCCTTTCTAATAACAAGTAGGATTACATTATACATTGTACCAGAGTGTTTGTCCATTTCTTCATTGATTGGCCTTTGGGTTATTTCCAGGTTTGGGCTATTATGAATAAAACTGCTGACTATTCCTGTACATGTCTTTGTATGAAGAAACATTTGTTTTTATATTTCTTGGGCATCTTCCTAGGTGCACGTTTAGCTTTGTAAGCAATTGGGTGCTTTCCAAAGTGATTGTACAATTTTACATTTCCCACCGGCAGTGTGAGAGTTCTAGTTGCCCCATGTCCTTGCCAACCCTTGGTAGTATCAGTCTTTTTAATTTTAGCAAATCTGATGGATGTTTTTTGTGGCTGTGCATCCCAGTATAGTTTTAATTTGCATTTCCCTGATGAGTAGTAATTTTACACAACTTTTCATATGCTTATCAGCCATTCTTGAATCTTCTTTTGTGAAATGTCTATTTCAAATCATTTGCCCATTTTGTATTGGGCTGTCATCTTACTGAGTTGTAAGAGTCCTCTATCACATATATGTAATTTGAAATCTTCTCCCACTCTATGCTTCATCTTTTTATTTTCTTAATGGTATCTTTTGAAGAGCAGATAGTTTTAGCTTGTCTTTTATGGTATTTTGGTGACCCATCTAAGAAGCTTCTGTCTACCAAGAGTGCAAAGATATCCCTTATGTTTTGCTCTAGAAATATATATTTATCATTTACTATTGCATCTATGATCCATTTCATGCTAATTTTTGTATACAGGGTGAGTTAGAAGTTGAAGTTAATTTTTTTCCATAGGGATATCCAGTTTTTCCAGCATTATTTTTTGAAAAACTATCTTCTCCCCATTGGATAACCTTTGCCAGAAATCAAATGACCATATATGTCTGGGTCTATTTCTGGGCCTTGCATTCCTTTCTGTCGATTTGTCTATCTGTCTTTTCACCAATACCGTATGGTCTTGATTATGTTGCTTAATAATAGGTTGAATATGTCTCAAAATCATGCCGGCCCGGTGGCGCACTGCTATAGTGCGCCGCTTGGGAGCGTGGTGGCGCTCCCGCCGAGGGTTCGGATCCCACATACAGACCGGTTCACACTCACTGGCTGAGCGAGGCGCAGGAGCAACACCGAGGGTTGCAATCCCGTTGCCGGTCCGGTCCGGTACGGGGGTGACACTGAGGGTTGCGATCCGTTGCCGGACACGGAAAAAGACAAAAAGGAAAAAAAAAAAAAAAATCAAGTAGTATCCATTCTCCTCCAAATTTGTTATTCTTTTTCAAAGTTGTTTTGAATATTCCTAGTTTTGTATATTGCCATATATAATTTTAAGATTAATTTGTCAATTTATACAAAAATATATTCTGCTGACATTGTGATTGTGTTGAATCTTATAGATCTATTTTTGAAGCAATTGATAACTATATTGAGTCTGCCAATTAATAAGCATGATATATTTCTGTTTACTTAAGTCTCCTTTAATTTCTCCCAACAATGTTGTGTGGGTTATGATTTACAGGTCTTCCACATGTTTTGTTCAATTTATCCCTAAGTATATCCTGGTTTTTTATGCTATTGTGAAAAATGTTGTACTTTTAATTTCAATTTCCAATTATTTGTTGCCAGTATATAAAAACTCAATTGATTTTTGTATAATGATACACATATATTCTGAGATCTTGCTAAGCTCACTTATTAATTCTAGTGACTATTTTGTAGAATTCTTAAATTTTTCTCTATACACAATCATGTCATCTGTGAAAAAAAAAGACAGTTTTACTTCTTTATTTTCAATCCATTCATCTTCTATTTCATTTTCTTGCTTTGTTGCATTGGTTTGGACTTCTAGTACAATGTAGAATTGCAGGAGTAAGAACAGATAGCCTTGCTTTGTCTCCAATTACAGGGAGAAATCATTTAATCTCTCACCATTAATTGTGATGTTAACTATAGGTTGTTTTGTCTTGCTTTTGTTTTTGTTGTAGATGCCCTTTATTGGTTTTTGCCCCTTAATTCTGTTAATGTGATGAATTATACTGATTTTCATTTTAATCCAACTCTCCTTTTCCACATGGTATCAGGGTTTCTTCACATGGTCTTTCCGTCAGGGTAATTGGGCTTCTTAAATGGTGGGTTTATCATATATGGCTTTAATTATGTTGAGATACTTTCCATCTATACCTAACTTATAGAGGGTCTTTGTCATGAATGAATGTTGAATTTTATCAAATGCTTTTTCAGCATCTATAGAGATGATCAAATGATCTTTGTGTTTGATTTTTTTGATGTGGTGTATCACATTTATTGATTTGCGTATGTTGAACCAACCTTGCATCCCTGGGATGAATCGCACTAGATCGTGGTGAATAATTTTACGTATGTGTTGCTGTATTCTGTTAGCTAGTGTTATTGAGGATTTTTGCATCTATATTCATCAAGGATATTGGCCTGTAGTTTTCTTTTTTAGTTGTATCTTTACCTGGTTTTGGTATCAGGATGATGTTTGCTTCATAGAATGAGTTTGGGAGATTTGCCTCTGTTTCAATCTTTTGGAATAGTTTGTAAAGAATTGGTGTCAATTCCTCTTTGAATGTTTGGTAAAATTCTGCTGTAAATCCACCTGATCCTGGGCTTTTCTTTGTTGGGAGCCGTCTCATAACAGCTTCAATCTCCTTTATTGTTATTGGTCTGTTCAGATTTTCTACGTCTTCTTGGCTCAGTTTTGGGAGCTTGTGTGTGTCCAGAAATTTATCCATTTCCTCCAGATTTTCAAATTTGTTGGCATATAGTTGTTTATAGTAGTCTCGAATGATTCCTTGTATTTCAGATGTATCAGTTGTAATATCACCTTTTTCATTTCTAATTTTTGTTATTTGAATCTTCTGTCTTCTTTTTTTAGTTAGCCATGCTAATGGTTTGTCAATTTTATTTATCTTTTCAAAAAGAGTTAAATAGGCATTTCTCAAAGGAAGATATACGAAAGGCCAACAGTCATATGAAAAAATGCTAAAGATCACTCAGCATTGGGAAATGCAAATCAAAACCACTTTGAGATACCATCTCACTCCAGTTAGGATGGCTAATATCCAAAAGACTGTGAATGATAAATGCTGGCGAGGTTGCACAGAAAAAGGAACTCTCCTACATTGTTGGTGGAACTGCAAAATGGTGCAGCCTCTATGGAAAATGGTATGGAGATTCCCCAAACAATTGCAGATAGATCTACCATATGATCCAGCTATCCCACTGCTGGGAATATACCCAGAGGAATGGAAATCATCAAGTCGAAGGTATTCCTGTTCTCCAGTGTCCGTCACAGCACTATGTACAATAGCTTAGAGTTGGAACCAGCCCAAATGTCCATCATCAGATGAGTGGATACAGAAAATGTGGTATATCTACACAATGGAATACTACTCTGCTATAAAAAAGAATGAAACACTGCCATTTGCAGCGACATGGATGGACATAGAGAGAATTATATTAAGTGAAACAAGTCAGGCACAGACAGAGAAATAACACGTTCTCACTTATTTGTGGGAGATAAAAATAAACAAATACACAAACAATGAGGGTGGGAGGGATGAAGACACAACAATTACAATTCCTTGAAGTTGATACGACAAGTGAACAGAAAGGACATTTTTGGGAGGGAGGGGGGAGAGGGATGAGGGAGGGAAGTTTCCATAATTGGACACAATAATCAACCACATTGTATATTGACAAAATAAAATAAAATTTAAAAAATTTAAAAAATAAAAAAATAAAATGGTGGCTCAGGGCTCCAAGAGTGTTTGTTGAAAGAGTCTTGGGCCAAAGTTGCAAGTCTTCTTATGGCCTAATCTGGGAAGTCCTAGAAGGTTAGTTCTGTCACCTTCTATTGGTCAAGCAAGTCACTAAGGCCAACCCAGACTCAACAGGAGGGAGATTAGTCTCCACCTCTCAACAGGGTCATGGGAGGGTAGTAAAGAATTTGAAGTCATCTTTAACCTACCATACCTTCTTGCCTGAGTTTGGCTTCATATTACACCCATTTTGTTTTATTTTTTCCTATCTTTTATTTTTTATTTTGCTTTATTTTGTCTGTATGTTTGAAGTGGGAGAGGTATTTCCCACATCAGCTCAGTTCACTGCATTGACCACATATCCCCGTTCTCTGCTTTTGTCCTCAAATTAGGTATCATTTTCCTGACCTTCCTAAATGAGATTAGGCCTCCCTCCTAAGTGTCCCCAGAGGACCCCATTCCCACCACTATACCTTCTGCATGTGTGCCCTGACTCCAGCCATACTGTTTCCCAAACATTAAACACTCTTTTTAAGACTCCATACTTCCTGCATGCTGTTCCTTCTGCCCAGGATCTTTTCCCTACCTTGCCAGCATGTTATCTTATTTATCTTTTAAACATCCTTCATAAGGTAGGTTTCCCCATTTTAGAGACAAGAAAACTAAGCCTCAAATTGAGCAGTGTAACTAAAATCACATAGCCAGGAGAACTAGGATTCAAACCCAGATCACCCAATTCAAGTTTTCCGCATGCTTCCCTCTATCATGCATGTAGCAGACGCTGTCCTGTCTGCCCAACCCCTTAGGTCACCTGTGCATTTCCACCCAGTAACCAGCCCTGCATCACTTGTTGGAGCACTGTCCTCAGGCTGCTTGAGTTTGCTTTGCCTATGGTCCAGAGAGCCATATGTGTCTGCAATTTGTGTCCCCTCCAGAAGTAGTCCTTGAAAAATGCATGGTGTGATTAAGTACCCCAAGTCCTTTGCCCTCTATGAAGAACAACTCTGAGGTTGACTCACACAATCTTCAGCAGTGAGACTGAGACAAAGTCACGCCACCCCCACCTCCAGTGACAGTGCCTGTTGTCAGCGTTGCACTGTGGCTTATCCTCCTTCCCACCCCAGTTCTACCTCCCCTCTAACCTTCTGCATTCACATGAATCCTCATCTCAGTGTCTGGGTAACCCAGCTAAAGCAGTGCACAACCACTTTCTTGGTATGAAATATTCTCTCCAGAGATTCAACTCTAAGTGTGTGGTGGTGTCTGCAGTTAAGAAAGGACCTATGTGATACATGGGCTATCTGGAAGCCACTGCAGTGTCCTGGCACAAGTCCTGCAGAAATCAACACTGCATTTGACATTGCTATGGTACATAGAAAGATGCTGTGCATACAACTAAATAGTTATGGGGTATAAAAGAGTAAATATTCCTTTCAGGATTACCTGACTTATTCTTCACTCAAGATATGTTGAGTGACTGAAGAAAAGCAGATTGCAGTGTGCCAATTAGTAATCTCAAGTAAGTGTTTAAATACATTATAAACAAACAATGCAAACAAAGAAGAAAATACCAATATTAAGATTTTGTAAGCTTTTACTTTATCATTATTTGGAGGAGGGGGGAGGAATTGTTTGGCATACAAAATGCATTATTTTTTATATGATACTGAAATTTCACATGCAATTATTTCTTAATAACCTATCTCCCTCTAAACTCAAAAATAATTTATGCCTCATTTTTTTTTTTTTTTTTGTCTTTTTCGTGACCGGTGCTCAGCCAGTGAACGCACCGGCCATTCCTATATAGGATCTGAACCCGCGGCGGGAGCAGCACTGCGCTCCCAGCGCTGCACTCTCCGGAGTGCACCACGGGGCCGGCCCTGCCTCATTTTAATTGGAAAAAATTCTGGGCATAATTAACCAAGTATATTGTCAAGGTCTTTGTTGGTAGAATTCTATTTTCTTAAAAATATTACAGGTAGGGCCAGCCCGGTGGCGCACTGCTACAGTGCGCCACTTGGGAAGCGCGGTAGCACTCCCGCCGAGGGTTCGGATCCCACATACAGACCGGTTCCCGCTCACTGGCTGAGCGAGGTGTGGGTGCAACACCGAGGATTGTGATCCCGTTGCCGGTCCCGGTCCGGTACGGGTGCGACACTGAGGGTTGCGATCCGTTGCCGGTCACGAAAAAAGACAAAAAAGGAAAAAAAAAATATTACAGGTAAAAACAGAAGAGTCATGAAATAATCTGACTCCTTTGTAGGCATCTTTTATGTTGCTCAGGCCTGGAGTGATCATGCAGCCATTGAGATGGAGAATCTTCAATCTAAAAAAAAAAGAAAAGAAAGGACCACAGTTAATGAGGAGAGAATACATTTGAACCTAGATTCTAAGCATGATAAGTGCATGAAAATTCTTTCGGAAAACTCTGACTAGTAGTTTATGTTTCTCAGAGGAAAAAGATAGCATCAAACTTGGGTATAATGAAAATATTTTAAAAATTCATCACATGAGCATGTGTTTAGTGAGGGAACAGTTAGAATATCTAAAGACGAACTGTATGCCAAAGGAAAGGGTGTTGGACCCTACCATGAGAAACACTCTTAAGCAGATGTCTGCACCTCCAACCTACCCCCTGCTTTTGTAGGGCTCATGTACTGAAAATGGCTTTTCTGATTATAAATGGTTGAAAAAAATTGAAAGAGAAATATTTGGGGACATGTGAAAATTATACAAAATTCAAATTTCAGTGTTCATAAATCAAGTTTTATTGGAACATGGTCATGACCATTTGCTTTCACACTGCAAGAGCACAACTGAGTAGCTGTGATACACACATGTGGCCTGCAAAGCCTAAAATGGTGCTTCTCTGGCTCTACAGAAAAAGTTTGCCACCCCTGCACTGTAGGAAGTAAGAGAAGGGCACAGTTCACGTATTCCCACAGCACAAGTTAACTTTATGCACTGACATGGAATCGCCTTATTTTCAAACCAGTCCTCTACTTTCAGCACCTCTAAAAATTCTTCAAAACAATTAAAAATAATAATTCAGCTTGCAAGGAAAGAAGTAAAGTCATTACGGACCGGCCCGGTGGCGCACTGGATAGTGCGCCGCTTGGGAAGCGCGGCGGCGCTCCCGCCTGAGGGTTCGGATCCCACATACAGACCGGTTCCCGCTCACTGGCTGAGCGAGGCGCGGGAGCAACACCGAGGGTTGTGATCCCGTTGCCG
>NW_007726328.1:762633-765946 GCF_000696425.1 Galeopterus variegatus
AAAAAAAAAAAAAAAAAAAGAAGTAAAGTCATTACAAGGGAATGCTGGTAAATGAAGGAAGACTGGGAATTCTATTAATGGTAATATATTTAACATTTTTTAGATAAGAAAATATGAACCGACCAGCATCTGCAGAATCTTGTGCAGTTTTGCCTGATTACACTTTCCAGTTTCTCAGTGTTGTAGAAGGGTCCTATGATAAACTCTTCCTGGAATGCATTAGTTTTGCATTTGTGAAGAACTGTCAGGCCTCTTTTCAGAAGGCAAAAGAACATGGTGTTCACTTTGTCTCCCACTGAGCCTTACCTTCCAGCAGATTCCAGCCGACAGTCTGCTGCAGCCTGTACAGATTTACCACGTTAAACTGGCCTACTCGGCTTGACCTCAGCTCCATTTCCACTCACTGTCTAGTTGGTTTCTGATCAAGCATTTTTTTAGTATAATTTTGCATTGCTCAGCTGCATGTGTATTTTTAACTATAAAGAATCTCAAAGCCTTTTTGAAAGTAAGCAGGATTTATAAATTATAAATAATTATAAACAACTGTTAGGCAGTTATGTTCATTTTAATGTTGGTACTACGAGAATGATAATTATGTCAACATTTCTTTGTTATTAATTTACCAATTATTTTACAGTTGCTTAGGACACACTCAGCTTTTTCCCAAGCTTATATTCTAACAGACAGATCATGTTCCAAGACCACAATTGATTTCTTCCTAGGGAAGCCTATGAACTTGATCTCAAACACTCAAAAATGACTTTTAGCTCCAGGGGATGCAATGTGTGCATTGTTAGATCAGAGACACATTTATGCTCATCCAAAATGACAGAGAAGCACATATTTCTATATGACATAAGGTAGTTCCCAATTCTGTAATATGAGGAGGTATTAAAATATTAATCTGTTTTTTTATACTGAAAAAATATTAAAGTTCCTGTTCCCAGAAGTACAAAACAAGACAAAATATACCAGTCAGAAAAAGGTCTATAAAATTCTAAAACCGTTCCTATTCCTCTGGAAAGCATTATAGATTCAGTATTCAAAGGATGAGATGTTCAAATAAGTCTCTTTTCACCAATACCCTAGAGTCTCAGGGTAACAGTGAATTAGGACACTAATTTTTCACTAATGTAGTAGTTAGAAATACAGAATCAGGATCTCTAACGATCACATGTATTCCTTAATTTGCAAGTCTTTATTGTCACTCACGATGGGTGGATAAAACGGAGAGGTAGCTAAAAAGAAAAAGAAAAGAAAAAGGAAAAGTATTGTCACATTTGCACCATAAAATGAGACAGTAGAAGACAGAATTCTTTCCCCAGCAACACACTTGTTGAGAACGCCATGCCTTTAGAGACGATGTTTAAAACAACATAGATTTCCTTATGATTTTCAAACTCTCATGTTTTCAGCAAAAAACAAATTATTACTTAATTTTTTAAAAGACATTTACAATTAGCAAACAAACCTCTTCAAACTGTTCCATTATTTTGTTTGTTTTGAAATCTAAAAAGGTCCAGGGCATCATATAGAAGTATTTGTCCTATGGATTCCCCTGTTTCACAAAAGATTCATTACAAAAATTCCCATATTTCACTCAAAAAGCTCACATTTCACACAGCAGGCTAGGATTAATCAACTAATTCCTGAAGTATGGGAAACCTGAAATGGTAACTTCAGCTCTGATAACTCATGGAATGTTTTTCTTTCCCTATCTTACTAAAAAGCATTTCATTTTAAGCTTTTCCAAATTTTTTTATGAGTATTTTAATGAATTTCAAATTACAAAGAAACTGACATACTTTCTGTTATTGGAAATATCATAAAAACTTGGTTTATCCTTTAATGAAGTTACCAGAAGCTATTTTCTAGGAAATATTTAGCGATTGCTACAACTCTGTGTCAGTAAAATGGAAACAACCATGAGGGCTTAGGCACAGCTCCTACCAGGCTTACTCTTCACTTTGTGATGACATTTAAGACTGAAAGAGACGCAGATGAGCAGAATCAATGTTCTCTTATCATCTGCAATTTTTGCAAAGTTTTTTAATCACATCCAGGGTGACATTCTTACAGAAACTGAGTTTCACACTTTCCAAACTAGTATGACAATAATTAGCTACTGAACTAACTCTGGAAAGGAGAAAGAGGACAAAAAAGTTATTACAATAGGTCATTGAATATACTTTTTACAAACAGTTTTCAAGAATTTAGCCCTCAAACTTACCTTGGCCCTGGCACGTCCACTAACCCCACCCCTCCTCACCGACCACCCCCATCCAACCAGGCTGAGAATGCAAAGGGAATTTCCTAAAAAAAATACACACAGTGAGCACACCTAATAAAATTCCCAGACTGCAAAAACCAAGGAAATGAATAAAAATGAGAAACGGAACAATCTAAAGATGTCAGAGTTTCATTTTGAGATTATTAGAGAAATGATCCAGAGAATTATTACAGTGCTATCATTTTGATGTATATGGTATTTAATAATAATGTAGTGAAAGTAATCATTATCTGGCACCAGAATTAATCCTGGGAGCTGGAACTGTCTGTGTTTGGGATAATACCTTAACACACCCTCTTGTAGGAGAAAAGAACCTGCAGAATAATGGTGATAGTTCTGCCACTTTTTTATTGACAAGGATGGATTTTTATTCCTTCTGACATGTGGGTGAAAAAAAAGAGAGGAGGGAGAGAAAAGACAGAAAAATGGGGAAAGGCTGGAACCAGAAAGGTAAAGGGCTCAGACAGTTGAATGACCTGTGAAAGTGTTTTCTTTTCTGTGATGTAAGCCCTGTCTAGGGGTCCGTGAAATATTTTTACTCAAGTTTATTTTACTCACAAGTGAACTAGAAGGAGAGCCTGAGTTGGCACCGCCACGTGGGAAAGATCAGGAGCCAGGAAGCAAGAGAAGATGGGGTGGGCGGGGTGAGAACATAAGTCCACTCCAGAATTTGTCAAAATGGTATTTTGGTTATTTTAAGCAAATATTGACATACATCACAACAGGAAAAAAGGCTTTTTCCAAGATAAGGCATTTCTTTATAATCTAAATCATTAGTTCTCAAAGAATGGTTCCCAGGCCAACAGCAGCAGCATCCCATGGGAAATTGTAAGAAATCTGGGGGCTTCACCCATGAGCCACTAAATTAGAAACACTTGCGGGGGGGGGGGGGGGGGGGGCCCTTAAACAATGGTTTGCGGCTGTCAAAGTAAATTAAAATGGAGACCAGGCCTGAAGAATCCCTGAGCAGACAAAGCCAGTTAGGCCTCATAAGTGACCTTAACCTTGCTTGATTTGCAAACA
>NW_007726328.1:766823-786863 GCF_000696425.1 Galeopterus variegatus
GGGGGGGGGGGGGGGGGGGGGGGGGGGGGGGACCTTAAACAATGGTTTGCGGCTGTCAAAGTAAATTAAAATGGAGACCAGACCTGAAGAATCCCTGAACAGACAAAGCCAGTTAAGCCTCACAAGTGACCTTAACCTTGCTTGATTTGCAAACATACGCAAAACTTAACTTGAGCTATTTCTTGTAAATGCCTATATTAAAGAAAAATGAAACCTATGGCTAACCAATCGGAAGCTACCGATTATAGCTTAACTTATAGCTCTATAACTAGGAATTTTCCAGCAGGATAGACCAAATAAGGCAACTTATAACTGTAATCAATCAATTATTTGCTTTGCTTTACCTCCCTGAGTGCCCTGCGAAAGCCTTTCCCTTGCTTTCTCTCAGCAGAGCCCCAAACCACTTCCAGTTTAGTGCTGCCCAATTCATGAATTGCTGTTTGCTCAAATGCATTCATTAAAATTTTATTGTGCCTCAGTTTGCTTTTTATCACAGCTTTTGCTACATATTAGATTCATCTGTGACATTATCATTGAAAAAATGCTGATGCCAGAGAATCCTTTGCAAAGATCCCACCAAGGTAAGCAAATTATACTTCTAAGAAACAAATTGTTGAAAATAAGTCTACAGGCAGAAAGGCTAAAAATCTCTGTTAAGCAACATTTTTAATTGGCCTCTGGTTGGCTTTCCTAAAAAATAACTTAATGATTCTGACTTAACAAAATGCATGCCCAATATCATATTTATGCCCTCCAAAAGCATTAATTCTTCTGTCCATGTTAAAGTTTTCCTTTAGGCTAGCTACCAGGTTTCAACAAAAAACAAAAAAAAAAATCATGGGGCTGTAGGAAGACAGGTGAAAGGGGAGAACAGCAAGAAAGTGATGGAAATTAGGAGAAGTAAGTCTGTAGCAAATATATTTCCACTTCCCCAGAACTGTTACACAGAGGGGACAGTCATCCATCTCAGAAAAGTATAAACGGAAACATGAGAGAATCCCATACAGATGTGACTGTGCCCACATTAAAGGCAAAGGAACTTTCAAGTTTAAATGCTAAGTATTCTGCTTTTTGGCCCCCAGATGATAGAACCAGATAGCATAGGAGTATGTGACCCGTACACACCATCAAAGACAACCTGGAGATCGTTCAGAGATTTTTAACATTTTACATTGCATACCATGAAGGGTGCTTCTTAACACTAACAAGGGCATGGAAAACTTCCATGGATTTTCCCTAAAAAAATTCTCCAGGTTTCATTAATGGTGAGAGCACATGTATCTAGAAAGAAGTCTATGCCTTTCAATGTTAAGAAACATTATATGTACATAAAATTCATTTCTGTTCCCATATTTAAAATGGACATTTTCTCTGATTTCACATTAATAAGATAGAAAAATTAGAGGCACTTTAAATTTTCTGGTATTAGCCATAAATACTCAAATTCTGATATCTCATCCAGTTTCAGTGAGTCAGACTGGTGCCATCGAGGAAATAAGTCTTCCCTATAGTAATTATGAAAATGCAAAATTCTTCATACTGGGTTTATTCAAAAGTAATACTGAATAGTTTTTGCTTTTAAAAGGAGAGAGAATCACCTTTCCTTAAATTAGTAACATGTTTTTACAGCAAATAATACATATTCTTTGGAATAAAAAAAATTCAATAGTATTATGAACTAATAATGCCTAACACAAGGTGCTTTCTATGTGCCAGTCCCCCATATCTTTTCCTGTATTAGTTTACTTAATCCCCACAATGATCCTGGGACAGGTTCTGTTAGTATCATCCTCACATAACTGATGAGGAAACTGAGGCACAGAGAGGTTTAATTGACTTATTCAAGGTCACAAAGCTAATAAAAAAGCTGGGCTTTGCACCAGGGAATCTGGATCAAAGCAATTCTTCCTCTCGAATTAAATAAGACAAATGATTCAGACTACTTGTATAAGCACGAAATGTCTTTTCCTGAACATTTTAGTTAGAAATCTTATTGCTTCACACAAAAAATAATCTGCCTCTCATTCTTGATAGTCTGTTAGTAAGTGAGTAGACATGACTCTGTTTTTGTATAATTGTTTCTGTTCATTTTTGGCCCAGTCCTAAAAAATAGCATAAAAACCTTGTGATTGCAACACGGGGTGCAGACACATGTTTCTACTGAGTGTTTTCATGAGCACAAGAATGGTGTCTCACGGCGTGGTCTTTGAAACCAAATTCACTCGTGTGAGGAAGACCACATAACAACAGGTTTTCATGTTTCTCTCAGACTTTAAGAGTAGAACGTTCTTATCTCTCGTAATAGAGTAAATCCTGCTAAATTAGGCCAGCTCTGCTCAGGAGGTGCCATTGCTCCAAGAGTTGTAGTAAAACAGTGAGACACCAGAGTCTGCCAGAGTCTGCCACATATTTACCGACCTGATCACTTCTCTACAAATGAAACTTCTTAAGTACTGACTTGGGTGCAATAAACAGTACAATGTAACTTGCGTCAATTGAATGTTCTACTCAAGATGTGGAAGTAAAATATAAATGGAAGACACTGAGGCAGTGTGAACCAGACAATCCTACGAGCGGGTGCCAGGAGAACCAGCTAGAACATAGGTACCAGGACACACAGCCTAGACTCTCAATGCCGGTAAGATATAGAAAATGTGGCAAAGGATGCAAACACTGGAGTCACTCCCTCCTCTGTACCTCAATGAGTATGATCTTGCCCTTGGAAACAAGCCAGGATGGGAAAAAGTCTCTTCATTCTGCCTGTTGGCGATGTTCTGTCCTTACAGTGTTCCCTGGAGCCTCTGTTGTGTATCAGCATAATTAGAGACACAGCCTCCATCTAAAATGAAGACAATTTCCTAATTAGACAATGGACCTGACCTATGTATCACTCGTGGAAGCCACTGCCACTGGCATCCCAGGAAGACTGTGGTTTCAGCTGAATCACGGCACCTGCTTTGGTTTCCGTCCCCCGCAGGAGCGGCCTGTGTCTCAGTGGACAGAATCAGCAGCACAGGATTGCGGTGGCTCGTCCTGTGCCCAGCACAACCCGTATTCACTTTTTTCTTCAGCATATTTCAGTCAGACTTAAAAGTGAAATTCAAGTGTGTGTAGTGCGCTGATCAAAGAATCAACCACAGTCTTTACTCAGATATTTACAGATGAAAGACAGAAAGAAACAGAAAGGCAACTTTCATCTGTAACAGCGTTTAAACACACATAACAAGTTAGACCTAAATTAAAAGTGGACTTTGAGTCTTCAATGAAGTAAATTTTTGTCTCCCTTTCTATTTGTTTTCACCGTTTTTCCTCATATAAAAGTTTATTGGACTCTGACAAGTTTATTTTTCCTACCACTTCTGCATAAATTATAAGGAGGTGATGAATAAAAGTATAATTAGAAAGGATGGCACTGGTCAAGTGGCAAACAGGGTAGAAACATGTCAATTTTACAAATTTAATAGAAGTCCATGGGCCAGTGATCTGCACGTATTAGAGGCATATATCTGCAGCAAATATATCTATAGCAAGTGAGTGACAGATACATGGGGAGTTTGAATTCATGTCTACTTAACATGGCCCTATTTTTATTCAGATCCATTTCTGGACCCTGTATCTAACATACTGCATTTCCATGAGAAGAAACCGAATATAATCATTATATTTCTTCTAGAACATCAGTGAGTCCCACCTTAACATTCTGCCTTAGGGCAGATGAGTTTCACGAAGGGCTTTGTGTGTGACTCTCCCAAATGATTGATGAATGATTAACAAATGATAAATGATCGTTTCATATGTTATCATTAATAACAGATTCTCAGGTTTAAGAATTTTACTTGTGTATCATTGTAACACATTTTAAAGCACGTATATTTGGTACACATTCAACTACATTCTACCTTAAAATGTACTCGATATATCAAGAAAACACAAGAGAATCAACTGAAAAACTTTTCATAAGATGATATATCTACAAAATATTTCAAAGACCAAGTATCAATACCATGATATCTATAAGTAATATTTATAAATCTATATAATGAGATGCACATTTCAATAGCAAAATGTGCACAAAAATGATGGATAACAAGGAAAACAAGGGATAAGTTTAGATGGAAAAGAGACAGATACAAAACTCTATTTACAGGAAGATCCATTTTTAAGTGTATTGTAACACTGCCATGTCTTAATTTTATTACAATACATTTTAAAGGCTTTATTTGAAACATTAGGAAGATCCTAAATCAGTGGTCAGCACACTTTTTTCTTACAGGGTCAAAGAGTAAATATTTTTTAATTTGTATTTAACCATAGGCAAGAGGCAAAATCAAAGATATTATACAGGTTCTTATATAACATTTAAAAAATCACCATTTACAGTTGTAAAAGGCAGGCAACTGTCTATAGTTTGCCAGCCTTTGTCCTACATTAACTGACTTGGAAAGTTCTCAGGTAGCTTTCTGACTTAAAATGTCCTACTCAGTAGTTGGGAATAATAATACCTGCTCTACGCACCTCAAAGGATTGTGATGACAACATGAAATATAGGGAAACTATTGGCAAATGGAAACTATTAAAACATATATTGCAGTGTGGGACAATTTGCTGTCACCTGTGGTCCCTTTTCTTTTTTTCTGCCTATGTAAATCCTACCTGTCCTTCAAGGACTACCTGAAGTTAAACCCTGTTCCAAGAAACCACCCCCACTCTTAAAGCTGCATCAGTCTCTTTCTCCTCAGTTTGTGGATGCCATTTAGATTTTGCATGTGTCTGTGACAATTTTTTCCTCAAATTAGTTAAGTACCTTGAGAGAAGAACTTGTCTTGGATAGTCTTTTCTATCCTCCACTGCAAACAGCTCACCATAATTATTTTGAACTTATTATATATTTAAAATATGCTGCTTAAATTAAATGACAGGGACTGCACTGTTACATCTATTCCAGGAATACACAGCCTTGTGATTCCAGGGAATGAAGACTTAACCACAAAGCAATAGTCCTTTATTGGAAAGTTTGAAAAGATATATACCAATCATAACAAATATGTACAAGAACATCATTTAATGTTTCTAGGAAAACAAAATTTCTTCCAGTAAACCATGGACATCACCATACTCTCCCACTTCACTTCGAATTAGAACTAGTTATACTAATAATGCCTAGAAGCCAAGCTGGGCGTGGGGGAGAAGAGAACCGACTTTTTATAATCAGTGGGAAGTTGATTCTAATTTAGTTATTCTAAACTATTATCCTTCTACAGATATAAAACCTCAATTTTTATAAGATAAAATAATTTAAGCATCATAAAAAAGAGATGTTGCAAATCTTCAGACAGGAATTCATGATGTGCAAGTGACCATCCACACTGCACACACTGCAAGCCCAGACCCCTCTCTGTCACTTGCTCCACGATTTTATCTTTCAGAAAAAACTTTCAGGTAGCTTTGGCAGAAAAAGAGGCTTTAAGTGACCAACTAGAATTATTTAGTGCTTACCCACTAGTGACCTAGTGGTGTACAAGATGTGCTAGGTGTTAGGGGATGTGAAGAGATAGAATTAATCTCTTAAAATCAGAGACCATGTATACAGCAACTTCTGCTGTTTCCAAAAAGTCCAAGAATAAGACAATAAGAACAAAAACAAAGGTCACAGATTTATTATTTTTTACAAGGGGATCACTCAGAGCTCAAGAATATATTTCTTAAAATACATACAAATCCATTAAAGAGACTAGATTAGATACATGGGCTCAAATAGCAACTGTCCATAGGTCATCAATATCCTACTCAGTAAGTCAGAATGATAATACTTATCCTGACCACTTCTCAGTGTGTATTAGTTATCAGATGCATAACAAATTACCCCAAAACTTACAGCCTAAAGCAATAAACATGTTTTAGCTCAGTTTCTCCAGGTCAGGAATCCCTGTGTAACTTAGCTGCAGTCTCATCTAAAGGCTCAACCAGGGGGAAATTTGCTTCCAAAGTCACTCACAGGATTGGTGGCAGGCAGGCCTCAGTTCCTCAGTGAGCATTGGCTAGAAAATTCAGTTCTTTATCATGCGGGCCTCTTTATAGACTGTCTTTATAGGCTGCCTGAGTGTCTTCATGATATGATAGCTGGCTGCCCTCAGAGGAAGTGATGAGAGAGAGAACAAGAGAGAGAAAGTGAAAGAGAGCTGCCCAAGATGGAAGCCACAGAATTTTATCTAATCTCAGAAGTGAGACACCATCGTTTCTACCATATTCTATTGGTTTCACAGATCAGTGCTGATATGATGTTGGAAGGGACTACACAAGGGTGTGAACAGCAGGACCTGGGGGTCACTGGGGCCATCTTGGAAGCCGGCTGCCCCAAAGGGTAATGAGACAGAATATTCAGAACCACTGAAAACAAGTATTTTGTCACAGCCCCTGATTTCCTTGGGACCCATGAACCCAATAAAAAAGAAGTAGGTATGTCTGACCATCAAGGGGTGGGGATTTCAATAGAAGCCAAATTATAGGGAGGAACAGTAGGGACATTGAAGGCAAAAATTTAAAAGTTCCCTGCTATGGACCGAAGTGTGTCTCCTCAAAATCCATATATTGATGCCACAACCCTCAAAGTGATGGTACTTGGAGATGGCACCTTTGGGAGGTACTTAGATTTAGATGAGGCCATGAGGGTGGAAGCCCCCATGATAGGATTAGTACCCTTACAAGAAGAGACAAGACACTAGAGAGTTTTCTCACTCGTGCATTCTCTCTATAGATAAATAAATGAAAGATAGATAGATAGATGTAGATACAGATATAGATATATCTACCTCTCAATTTCTCCTGCTGTCATGTGAAGACACAGCTCAAAAGTGGCCATCTGCAAGCCAGGAAGAGAGCCCTGTCCAAAGCCCAACCATGCTGGCAGCCTGATCTTGGATTTCCAGCTTCAAAAACTGTGAGAAATATGAGGGTACTTCAAAAAGTCATGGAAAGATTCGTATCATCTTTCAATTCTGTATTTCCATGAACTTTTTGAAGTATGCTTGTAGATTTCTGTTGTTTAAGCCACCCAGCTCATGGTATTTTGTTGTGGCAGACCGAGTGGAGTAATGCACACCCTAAGTTGGAGGTAGCCCAGCCTTTGCTAGACTGTGCTGTGAGGCCAGGGTGTCACAAGGGAGCAGTGGTTCTGGGTACACCATGGCTTGATTCTTTGGAGGAGAGACGGATTTAAAAGAAAACAAAATTTCTATATTTCTAGAAGCCCTAAGAGATGGTAAAATTGAAAGAGCAGTATCATTAGGTGTTGGAAACAGGGAGCTGCCCTGAACGCAGGGGTCCCCTAGGGGGCACAGCTCTTGTCCAGCTGCATCCAGCTGACGAAGCTTCATGAGATTCAAAGAGAATTGTTTTGAAAATAGCTGGAGATGTTTTTTAGGAAGTCTAGACTTTTGACCTTGGAGCGTTCCTGAGAACTTGGGAGTGTGTGCTATTCCTGTAAACCCACGCATCCAGCTGCTTACACAGAATTAGTAACCCTTTGTTTAGACATGCACTTAGAAAAGTATATAAGGAGAAATGCCTGTTGAATAAAGGGCAACAGCTCTTCAAAACTGTTTGTCCTCCTGACTCCATCTTTTGTCTCTTGTCTCTTTTCTAATCCTGCGCTCGTCTTCTCGTCCTGCCATCGCCGGCTGGCTTCCGGCTATTAGGAGCTCACAAAACTATACTATGAAATGTCTTTTAGAAATCTATTCCCAGGAAATGGAAAGCTTTCCCTAGCATCTAGAGAAAGAAGTGATAGAAGCCCAGAAAATCCTGCGAAAGAACAGCAGAGAGGAAGCTCAGAGAAGCTGAGGTCAGCGGCAGTTCAGCCTCACCGTCTGAGTGGTCCCAATAGACACTGTGGGGGACTGGTTACGGCCACGTCAACGCAGCAAGTGGAAACAGGGAAGATAAAAGGCAGAAGCAGAGCCCGAGCACTGGCCAGAGCAGAATGACGGCAAAGACAAGGGGAGCTGCTGGGATCAGCAGTGAGAAGGGCAGGTCGTTGGGTCTTCTTTGAGAGAGATACAAAATGTAGAGGGGGAATTGGGCCATTTGGCAGGTGAAAGTGACAGATCGAGCAGACTTAGGCACAAACCGTTCAAGGAAACTTTTCTATCTGACATAGCTGGACACATAGTTGAACATTAAGACGGTGCTTAATTATCTGATCGCCCAACCGACAGCCAAATAAAAGCACCAAGTTTGCAGAGGAAGCATTTTCAGTGACAAGAAGTGACAGCTGGACACTAAGACAAGACATAGAAAAGTGTTTAAAAACTAAATCCAATGATACTAAATGCACAGCTGTAAGGTCATTCATAGAGGGGCAAAGAGCCCCGTGCACCTCAATAATCCCAAAAGGCCTCATCCAGGAGGGAGTGACATCACAACAATGGCCCTCCAGCTTAATTCCCTTACAAAGAGTTCAATTATATTGCTTATTCTTTGCCTATAAATGCATTGGATTGCATAAAATGATTACAGAAACGTGCATTGTAAAAGAGTTCATTTTAAGGGATCTTTTACACTCTTTTATAAACTGAGATATAATTCATATAATATAAAATTCACCATTTTAAAGTATATGATAAAGCAGTTTTTAGTATATGCACAGGGTTGTGCACCCATCACAACTATCTAATTCCAAAGTATCTTTGTCACCCCCAAAAGCAACCCTGTATCAGTCACTCCCTATTCCATCCTCCCCCCACCTCATGGCAAGAACTAAGCTACTTTCTATTTCTGTGGATTTGCCTGTTCTGTGCATTTCATATAAATGAAGCCATATAATACTGTGGCCTTTTGTATCTGGCTTCCTTAACTTAGCATAGTGTTTTCAAGGTTCTTCCATGCTGCAACATGTATCAGTACTTCATTCCTTATTATGGCCAAATAATATTCCATTGCATGGATATATGCATTTTGTTTATCCATTCATTAGGCGATAGGCATTTAGATTATTTACACTTTTTGGCTATTATAAATAATGCTGCTATGAACATTTATGTACACGTTTTTTATTTTTTTCTTTACCTCTCAATATACACTGTAGTTGATTTTCGTGTCTATTTACTCATTCCTCTTGCCCTACTCCCTCTCTCCCTTCCCCCCCACCTACATCATATTTGTTCATTTGTCTTAAGAAGTTCAAGGAATTGTTGTGATTGTTGTGTCTTCTTCCCCACTACCATTTACTTGTTTGTATATTTATTTATTTATTTACTTTCAGCTCCCACAAATAAGTGAGAACATGCAGTATTTTCTCTTTCTGTGCCTGACTTGTTTCATGAAATATAGTTTTCTTTAAGTCCATCCATGTTGTTGCGAATGGTAGTATTTCATTCTTTTTACTAGCAGAGTAGTATTGCATTGTGTAGATATACCACAATTTCCTTATCCACTGATCCGATGATGGACATTTGCGCTGGTTCCAGCTCTTGGCTATTGTAAAGAGTGCTGCAATAAACATGGGAGTACAGGTATCCCTTCGACTTGATGATTTCCACTCCTCTGGGTATATTCCCAGCAGTGCGATAGCTGGGTCATATGGCAAATCTATCTGCAATTGTTTGAGGAACCTCCACACCATTTTCCATAGAGGCTGCACCATTTTGCAGTCCCACCAACAGTGTATGAGAGTTCCCTTTCCTCCGCAACCTCGCCAGCATTTATCATTCTGTTTTCTGGATATTTGCCATCCTAACTGTAGTGAAATGGTATCTCAGTGTGGTTTTGATTTACATTTCCCAAGTGCTGAGTGATGATGAGCATTTTTTCATGTGTCTGTTGGCCAATCATATATGTTCCTTCGAGAAATGCCTGTTTAGCTCCTTTGCCCATTTTTTAATTGGGTTATTTGGTTTTTTGCTATAAAGTTGTTTGAGTTCCTTGTATATCCTGGATATCCTTTGTCAGATGTATATTTTGCAAATATTTTCTCCGACTCTGTTGGTTCGTTATTTTTTACTCTGTTGACTGTTTCTTTTGCTGTGCAGAAGCTTTTTAGTCTGATATAATCCCATTTGTTTATTTTACCTTTAGTTGCCTGTGCTTTTTGGGTCCCATTTATGAATTCTGTACCTACTCCTACTTCCTTAAGTGTTTCCCCTATGTTTTTTTAAAGGAGTTTTATTGTTTCAGGATGTATACTTAATTCTTTAATCCATTTTGAGTTGATGTTGGTATATGGTGAGAGGTATGGGTCTAGTTTCATTCTCTTGCATATGAATATCCAGTTTTCCCAGAACCATTTGTTCAAGAGGCAGTCTCTTCCCCAGTGTATAGGCTTGGTGCCTTTGTCAAAGATCAGATGGCTATAGGTGTATGGGTTAATTTCTGGATTCTCTATTCTATTCCATTGGTCTGTGTGTCTGTTTTTATGCCAGTACCATTTTATTTTGGTTATTATTGCTTTGTAGTATAATTTAAAGTCAGGTAGTGTTATGCCTCCAGATTTATTTTTTTTGCTCAGGATTGCTTTGGCTGCTCATGGTCTTTTGTTATTCCATATAAATGTCTGGATAGTTTTTTCCATTTCTGAGGAAAATGTCATCGGAATTTTGACGGGGTTTGCACTAAATCTGTAAATCACTTTAGCTAATAGGGACATTTTCACAATGTTAATTCTTCCAATCCAAGAGCATGAGATATCTTTCCATCTTCTTGTGTCCTCTTTAAATTCTCTCAACAGTGGTTTGTAGTTTTCTTTATAGAGATTTTTCACATCCTTGGTTAACTCTATTCCTAAGTATTTTATCTTTTTGGTGACTATTGTAAATGGGCTAGCTTTCTTGATTTCTTTTTCTGCATGTTCACTGTTGGAGTATAGGAATGCTACTAATTTTTGTGTGTTGATTTTGTATCCTGCTACTTTGTTGAAATCATTTATCAACTCTAAGAGGTTTTTTGTAGAGGCTTTGAGGCTGTTCGATATATATAGGATCATATGATCTGCAAACAGGGACAGTTTGACTTACCTTTTCCAATCTGGATGCCCTTTATTTCCCTCTCTTCTGTGATTGCTCTGGCTAGTGCTTCCAACACTATGTTGAATAGGAGTGGTGAGAGTGGGCATCCTTGTCTAGTTCCTGTTCTTAAAGTAAAAGCTTTCAGCTTTTCCCCATTCGGGATGTTATTGGCTGTGGGCTTATCATATATGGCTTTAATTGTGTTGAGATACTTTCCATCTATACCTAATTTGTACAGAGTCTTTACCATGAATGAATGTTGAATTTTGTCAAATGCTTTTTCAGCATCTATAGAGATGATCATATCATTTTTGTATTTGATTTTATTGATGTGATGTATCACATTTATTGATTTGCATATATTGAACCAACCTTGCATCCCTGAGATGAATGCCACTTGATCATAGTGTATAGTTTTGTGTATGTGTTGCTGTATTCTCTTAGCTAGTATTTTACTGAGGATTTTTGCATCTATATTCATCAAGTATATTGGTCTGCAGTTTTCCATTTTTGTTGTATCTTTATCTGGTTTTGGTATCAGGGTGATGTTTGCCTCATAGAATGACTTTGGGAGAATGGCCTCTGTTTCAACCTTTTGGAATAGTTAGTAGAGAATTGGTATCAATTCCTCTTTGAAGGTTTGGTAGAAATCTGAAGTGAACCTGTCCAGTCTTGGGCTTTTCTTTGTTGGGAGACTTCTGATAACAGCTTTAATCTCTTTTATTTTTATTGGTCTGTTCAGATTTTCTGTATCTTCTTGGCTTAGTTTTGGTAGTTTGTATGTGTCCAGAAATTTATTCATTTCCTCCAGATTTTCAAAATTGTTGGCATATAGTTGTTGATAGTAGTCTCTAATGTTTCCTTATACTTCTGAGGTACCAGTTGTAATATCACAGGTTGTTTTTCATTTCTAATTTTTATTTGGTTCTTCTCTCTTTTCTTAGTTAACCTTGTGAAAGGTTTGTCAATTCTTTTCATCTTTTCATAAAACCAACTTTTTGATTCATTGATCTTTTGTATCATTTTTCAGGTTTATATTTCATTTAGTTCTGCTATGATCTTAATTATTTCTTTCCATCTACTAACTTTGGTTTTGGATCATTCTTGATTTTCTAGTTTTTTAAGGTGAAGTGTTAGGTTGTTTACTTGCCATCTTACCATTCTTCAGAAGTAGCATTTAATGCAATAAATTTCCCTCTTATTACTGCTTTTGCAGGATCCCACAGGTTATGGTATGATGTGTCATTATTTTCATAAGTTTCAAGAAATTTTTTGATTTCCTGTTTAATTTCTTCTTGGACCCACATGTCATTAAGTAAAATGTTGTTTAATTTCCATTTGTTTATATAGTTTCCAGAGTTTTGTTTGTAATTGATTTCTAATTTTAATCCATTGTGATCTGAAAAAATACATGGCATAATTCCAATTTTTTTGAGACTTGCTTTGTAATCTAACATGTGGTCTATCCTGGAGAATGTTCCATGTGCTGATGAGAAGAATGAATATTCTGAGGTTGTTGGATTGTTCAATTTCCATGTGTTTGCATAGTTTCCAGAGTTTCATTTGTTATTGATTTCTAATTTTAATCCTTTGTGATCTGAAAAAATACATGGAATAACTTCAATTTTTAAAATTTGTTGAGACTTGATCTGTGACCTAACATGTGCTCTATCCTGGAGAATATTCCATGTGCTGATGAGAAGAATGAATATTCTGAGGTTGTTGGATGGAATGTTCTGTAGATATCTGCCAAGTCCAATTGGTCTACAGTGTTGTTTAGATCTTGTGTTTCTCTCCCGACTTTTTGCTCAGATGATTTGTCCAATGTTGAGAGTGGGGTGTTCAGGTCCCCCGCTATTATGGTATTAGTGTCTATCTCATTCTTTAGGTCCAATAGTGTTTGCTTTATAAATCTGGCTGCTGTGATGTTGGGTGCATATATATTTATGATTGTTATGTCTTCTTGATGTATAAATCCTTTCATCATTATATAGTGGCCTTCTTTATCTCTTTTTATGGTTTTTGGTTTAAAGTCTGTTTTATCTGATGTAAGAAAGGCTACTCCAGCTCATTTTTTCATTTCTATTTGTATGGTATATCTTTTTCCATCCTTTCACTCTTAGTCTATGTGTGTCTTTATAGGTGAGGTGAGTCTCTTGAAGGCAGCATATTGTTGGGTCCATCTTTTTAATCACTCAGTCTGTGTCTTTTGAGTAGGGAGTTTAATCCTTTTACATTTAGAGTTATTATTGAAAGGTGTTGATTTACTCCTTGCATTTTATCAATTTTTGTTTAGATATCTTAAGTATCTTTTCTTCCTTTCCTTCTGATTTTATGTTTGTCTTCTGTTTTTGTTGGTTTCTTGGGGTAGTAGATAAACTATTTTTTCTCTTTATTCTTAGCATTTTTGTTTTACTAGTGGGTTTTGTTCTTTCTTGAGTATTCATGGCAGTGATGGTTGTTTTTCAGGTACCAAACCTAGCCCTTGAGAATTTCTTGTAAGGCTGGTCATGTAGTAGTGAACTCCTGCAGTTTTTGTTTGTCTGAGAAATATACTATTTGTTCTTCATTTTTGAAGGATAGCCTTGCTGGGTAACGTATTCTTGGCTGGCAATTTTTGTCCCTTAGTTTTGAATATGTCATCCCATTCTTTTCTGGCTTTTAGGGTTTGTGATGAAAAATCTGATGTTAGTCTGATTGGGGTCCACTTATAGGGGACTTGACACTTCCCTCTTGCAGCTTTTAAGATTCTTTCTTTGTCTTTGAGTTTTGCCAGTTTGACTATCACATGTCTTGGAGAGGACCTTTGGGATTGAATATGTTTGGGGATCTTTGGGCCCCCTGAATCTGAAGATCTGTGACTTTCCCTATTCCTAGGGAGTTTTCTGCTCTTATTTCGTTGAATAAGTTTTCAATACCATTTCCTTTTTCGTCCTCTTCTGGAATACCCATGATTTGGATATTTGAGTGCTTAAGGTTGTCTTTTATCTCTCTTATATTTTCTTCACTTTTTAAAATTCTTTTTTCTTTTTTGGTCGAATTATGTTAATTCAAACAGCCTGTCTTCAAGGTCAGAAATTCTCTCTTCTGCTTGTTCTAGCCTGCTGGTTAGACTCTCTGTTTTTTTTATTTTTTATTTTTTATTTTATTTTTTTTTATTTCATTGAATGAATCCTTCAGCTTCACAAGCTCTGCTACATTCTTTCTCAGGTCATTGATTTCTTTGTACATTTCTTCTTTCACATCCTGTATATTTTTTCTTATTTCATTGTGTTGTCTAACAGAGTTTTCTTGTATCTCATTTAGTTTCTTTAGAATTGTTGCTCAAAATTCCTTGTCAGTGATTTCAAGGACTGCCTGTTCTATAGGATCTAGAGCTTGAGAGTTATTATTTTCCTTTGGAGGTAACATACTTTCTTGACTTTTCATATTTCTGGTGTCTTTCCTTTGGGGTTTAGTCATTGCGGCAGGGGGTATCACAGTCCATTCATTCCACCCTGATGTGTGGCCTGGTTCCCGAAGAGACTGTCAATTCTGGGCAGCAGGGACTGGCCTGGAATGAGGGTCCCATGGTGCCTACCTATTCTGGCACAGCTGGCTCGGGGTGTGTGGACCTGGAAACTCTAGGGCCTCTCTGGGTGGCAGGGACTGGCCTGGGCAGGGGATCCCATGGCACCTGTCTGTTCCAGCATGGCTGACTCAAGGCGTGTGGGCCTGGCAGCTCTTGGGCAACACTGGGCAGTGGGGACTGGCCTGGGCTGGGGGGTCCCACACTGCCTGTCTGTTCTGGCACAGCTGATTCAGGGCATGTGGACCCAGCAGCTCTCAGGCCTCTCTGGGTGGCAGGGACTGACCCGGGCTGGGGGTTCCATGGCACCTGCCTGTTCCAGTATGGCTGACTGAGGGCATATGGGCCCAGCAACTCTTGGGCAACACTGGGCAGCAGGAACTGGCCTGGGCTGGGCGTCCTGTGGCACCTGCCTGTTCTGGCCTGGCTGACTCGGGATGTGTGGGCCTGGTGGCTTTCGGGTCTCTCTGGGTGGCAGGGACTGGCTGGGCTGGGGGTCCTGCAGCACTTGCCTGTCCTAGCATGGCTGACTCAGGGCATGTTGGCCCAGAAGCTCTCGGGCCTCTCTGGGTGTCAGGGACTGGCCTGTGCTTGGGGTCTCATGAGGCCTGCCTGTTCTTGCACAGCTAACTCTCGGTTAGTGGGCCCAGTGGCTCTCAGGCCTCTCTGGGCAGCAGGGACTGGCCTGGGCCAGGGGTCCCATGGCATGTGGCTCCGGCCTGTTCTGGCACAGCTCTTGAGCCTCCTGTTGTTGCTTTTTAATAGTTGTAAATTGATTGATTTGTGGGAGAGAGTGATGCTAGGAGCCATCTATTCTGCCATCTTGACCAGAAGCTCCTTTATGTACAAGTTTTTGTGTGAACATATTTTCAGTTCTCTTGGGTATATATATCTAGGAATGGAATTGCTGGTTATATGGTAACTCTAAGCTTAACTTTTTCAGGAACTGCCAACTATTTTTCAAAGCAGCTGCACCACTTTACAGCAGTGCATGAATGTTCAATTTCTCCACATCTTCATCAATGTGCGTTGTTTTCTGTATTTTTTATTATGATGTTTACCATCTTAGTGGATGTAAAGTGGTATATGTCATTATGATTGTAATATGCATTTTTCTAATCATTAATTATGTTGAGCATCTTTTCATGTGTTTATTTCTCATTTGTATATCTTCTTGGGAGAAAGATCTTTTTGAATCTTTTGCCCATTTTAAAATTGGCTTATCTGTCTCTTTATTGTTGAGATGTGTTATGAGCTGAATTGTGTCCCTCCTCCCAAATTCATATGTTGAATCCCTAATCCCCAGTACCTTGAAATGTGACTGTATTTGGAGATAGGACCTCTAAAGAGACAATTAAATTAAAATAGGGTCATTAGGGTGGAGCCTAATCTAACGTGACTGATGTCTTTATGAGGAGAGATTAGGACATAGATAGACACATACACCAGACACATGTATGCACAGAGGTGTATGCTCAGAGAAACAACCATGTGAACACACAATGAGAAGGCAGCCATCTGGAAGCTGAGGAGAGAGGCCTCAGAGGAAATCAAACCTGCCAACACCTTGATCTCAGGCTTCTAGCCTCCAGAACTGTAAGAAAATAAATTTCTGTTGTTTAAGCTACCAAATCTGCAGTATTTTGTTATGGCAGTTCTAGAAAACTAATACAAGTTATGATTCTGTGAGCTGTCTTTTCACTTTCTTGATAGTGTCCTTCCATGCCCAAAGGTTTTTTAATTTGATGAAACCCAATTTATTTATTTTTTTCTTTAGTTGCTAGTGCTTAGTTGTCATGTATAAGAAACCATTGCTTAATCCAACATCATGAAGATTTATACCATTTTTTTCCTTCTAGGAGTTTTATAGTTCCGGGCATTGCATTTAGATCTTTGATTTGTTTTGAGTTCATTTTTGTATATGGTGTAAGATAGGGGTCCAGATTAATTTGTTTGCATGCATCTATATAGTTGACCTAGCACCATTTGTTGAAAAAAACTATTCTTTCCCCATTGAATGATCTTGGCACCCTTGTCAAAAATCAATTGACCATAGAAGTATGGGTTTATTTATAGATGCTCAATTCTGTGCCTTGGATCTATATTTTTGTCCTTACGCCAATACCAAACTGCCTTTGTAGTATGATTTTAAATCAAGAAGTGTGAGTCCTCCAACTATTTTCTTCTTTTTCAAGATTATTTTGGCTTTTATAGGTTGCTTTCATTGTCTTATGAATTTTAGCATCAGCTCGTCCATTTCTACTAAAAAAGCAGTTAGAACTTTATTGGAATTGATAACTGGATGAGGGATGTGGGGTATAATCTCAATTTGTGGTAATGGGCATGCTGCCAGTATGGATCTGGCCATCACATCTTGTGCATGAGTGGCGATAATCAGACTTGTACCCCATGAATATTCAGAATCAATTAAAAAAAGAGTAATTTTTAAGATTAGGAAACAAATTCTGGAGATCATTTTGGGAACTAATGCCATCTTTACATTATTAACTCTTCCAAGACATGAATTCAGGATGTCTTTCCAATTATTTAGATCTTTAATTTTTTTCAACAATGTTTTGTAGTTTTCAGTGGATAAGTCTTAACACTTTGGTTAAATTTTATCCTCATAATTTACTCTTTTTGACACTGTTGTCAATAAAACTGTTTTCTTAATTTCATTTTCATATTTTTCATTGCTAGTGTATAGAAATATAACTGATTTCTATGTATTGAACTTGTAGCCTGTGACTTAGCTGAATTCATTTATTAGCTCTAATAATTTGTGTTGTAAATTCTGTAGGGTTTTCTAAATACAAGATCATGTCACATGCAAATAGAGATAGTTTTACTTCTTTCTTTTCAATTTAAGTGCCTTTTATATCTTTTTCTTACCTGATTGCTCTTGCTAGAACACACAATACAATGTTGAATAGAAGTGATGATAGCGGGCATCCTTATGTTGTTTCTGATCTTAGGAGAAAAGCTTTCAATCTTTCACCATAAAATACAATTTAGCTGTCTGCTTTTCATAGAAGCCCTTTAATCACATTGAGGAAGAGCCCTTCTATTCCTAGTTTGCTGAGTGATTTTAATCATTAAAAGGGTGTTGCATTTTATCAATTATGGTTTTTTTTGTATTTATTGAGATGATAATGTGTTTGTTTTCCCTTTTTTCTATTAATATGTTCTGTTACACTGAATGAATTTCATACATTGAACCAACTTTTCACTCTTAGGTAAGTCCCACTTGGTTATGATGTAACGTTCTTTTTATATGTTATTGGATTAGGTTTTATAGTATTTTATTGAGGATTTTTGTATCTACATGGGATATTGGTCCCTAGTTTTCTTGTGATATCTTTATCTGTTTTTTGTGTCAAGGTAATAATGGCTTCATAGAATTAGAAAATGTTCTCTTCTATATTTTGAAAAAGTTTATGAAATATTGGTGTTAAGACATTCTGTAGAATTTAGTAGTGAAGCCATCTTAGTCTTTGTGGGTAGTTGTTTTTCTTTGTGGGTAGTTTTTTGATTACTGGTTCGACCTCTTTACTTTTTATAGATCTAGTCAGATTTCTATCTTAAAGCAATATTGGTAGTTTGTTTTTTTAAAAGAATTTTTCCATTTCATCTAGGTTATCTAATTTGTTATGCATATTTATAATATTCCTTTTAAACCATTTGTACTTCTGTAAGGTGAGTAATAATGTCCCCTCTTCTATTCCTGATTTTATTGAGTCTTCTCTATTTTTTCTTGGCTAGTCTAGATTAAAAATTCATAAGGTTTGTCAGTCTTTTCAAATGACCAACTTATGGTTGTGTTGATTTTCTCTATTGTGTTCCTATTTTCTTTTATTTACTTCCACTCTAATATTTATCACTTTCTCCCTCTACTAGCTGTATGTTTAGTTAGCTACTATTTTCTAGGTTCTCAAAGCAGAAGGTTAGGCTATTTATTTGAGTTCTTTTTGAATGTAGGTATCTACAGCTATAAATCCTCCTGAGCACAGCTTTCACTGAATCCCATAAGTTTAGTATGTTGTATTTCTATTTTCATTGATCCCAAAGTATTTTCTAATTTTCATCACGATTTCTTCTTTGACCCTTTGGTTATTTATGAATGTGTTGTATAACTTTCACACATTTGAGAATTTCTCTTATTTTCTTCTGTTTTTGATTTTTAATTTAAATCCATTATTATCAGGGAACATACTCTGTATCGTTCAATCCTTTTATATTTATTGAGACTTGTTTTATAAACTAACATGGTTTTCCCTCAAGAGTGTTCCATATCCACTGGAGAAGAATGTATATTCTTCTGTTGTTGGGTGGAATGTTCTCTCTACATATGAGACTACTTCAAAAAGTACATGGAAAGGTTTGTATTATCTTTTAATTCCATTTTGTCACAAGCTTTTTGTAGTACTTTCATATATCTATTAGTCTAGCTGATTTAAAGTGTTATTTAAGTCTTCTGGTACCTTGCTAATCATCTTCCATAGCTGTTGTATTCATTATTGAAAGCTGGGTATTGAAGTCTCCACCTAATACTGTTGGATTGTCTATGTCTTCCATCATTTTTGTCAAATGTGCTTCATGTATTTGGGGCCTCTGTTGTTAGATGCAAATGTGTTTTTAAATGCTGAATCTTCTTGATGGATTGGTTCTTTTGTCATTATAAAATGTCTTTCTTTGTCTCTATTAAAGATTTGGTCTTAAAGTATATTTTGTCTGTATTAGTACAGCTACTCCACTCTTTTTTGTTTTGGGTTAGCATTTGCATGTGTGTCTTTTTTTTCATCCTTTTATTTTCAACTCATTTATGTTTTTAAATCTAAAGTGAGTCTCTTACACATAGCATATACTTTCAATCATTTTTTTATCCATTCTGCTAATCTCTGCCTTTTAATCAGGGAACTTAATTCATTTATATTTAATTTAATTACTGATAAGGTAGGATTTATATCTGCCACTTGCTATTTGTTCCCTATGCAAAGTGATTTTTTCCTTCTGTTTCTCCATTACTGCCTTCTTTTGTGCTAAATAGAGCTTTCTAGTTTACCATTTTTACATGGTATCTTTTAATTTCTTTTACTATTTTTGAGTTATTTTCTAAGTGGTTGCTCTGGAAACTGCAATTAACATTGAACTTAAAACACTCTAGTTCAAATTAATATCAGTTTAATATCTAGAGTATCCCCCCCAAATTGCTATTATATAGCTCTATCTCCATGCTTCTTTTTTTTTTAATTTTTATTTTGTCAATATACAATGTATATGATTATTATGGCCCTTCACCGACACCTCCTGCCCTCCTCCCTCTCTCCCCTCCCCCCCAAGAATGTCCTTTCCGTTTGCTTGTTGTAACAACTTCAAAAAAAGTATAGTTGTTATATCTTCTTCCACACCCTCCACCCCCCGGTTTTTTTTGTGTATGTTTGTGGGTAAATTAATTTGTTTATTTTTTAGCTCCCA